>NC_057801.1:621666660-621896931 GCF_018294505.1 Triticum aestivum
TTCTACTCGTGCATATAACATCAACGCATAAAACCTAGGCTTGGATGCCACTGTTGGGAAATGTAGTAATTTCAAAAAAAATCCTGCGCACACGCAAGATCATGGTGATGCATAGCAACGAGAGGGGAGAGTGTTGTCCACGTACCCTCGTAGACCAAAAGCGGAAGCGTTAGAACAATGCGGTTGATGTAGTCGTACGTCTTCACGGCCCGACCGATCAAGCACCGAAACTACAGCACCTCCGAGTTTTAGTACACGTTCAGCTCGATGACGATCCCCGTACTCCGATCCAGCAGAGGAAGAGTCCCGTCAGCACGACGGCGTGGTGACGATCTTGATGTTCTACCATTGCAGGGCTTCGCCTAAGCACCGCTACAATATTATCGAGGAGGACTATGGTGGAGGGGGCACCACACACGGCTAAGGGATCAAGAGATCAATTATTGTGTCTAGAGGTGCCCCCTGCCCCCGTATATAAAGGAGCCAGGGGGGAGGGGGCGGCCGGCCTAGAAGCGGGCGCGCCAAGGGGAGTCCCACTCCCACCGGGAGTAGGACTCCCTCCTTTCCTTGTTGGACTAGGAGAAGGGGGGAAGGAGGAGGGAGAGAGGAAGGAAAGGGGGGGGAGCGCCGCCCCCCTCTCCTTGTCCTATTCAGACTAGGGGGGAGGGGCGCGCGGCCCAGCCCTTGCCTCCTCTCCTCTTCTCCACTAAGGCACGTGTAGGCCCATTAAGCCCCCGGGGGGTTCCGTAACCTCCCGGTACTCCGGTAAAATCCCGATTTCACCCGGAACACTTCCGATATCCAAATATAGGCTTCCAATATATCAATCTTCATGTCTCGACCATTTCGAGACTCCTCGTCATGTCCGTAATCACATTCGGGACTCCTAACAAACTTCGGTACATCAAAACTCATAAACTCATAATATAACTGCCATCGAAACCTTAAGCGTGCGGACCCTACGGGTTCGAGAACTATGTAGACATGACCGAGACATGTTTCCAGTCAATAACCAATAGCGGAACCTGGATGCTCATATTGGCTCCTACATATTCTACGAAGATCTTTATCGGTCAAACCGCATAATAACATACGTTGTTCCCTTTGTCATCGGTATGTTACTTGCCCGAGATTTGATCGTCGGTATCTCAATGCCTAGTTCAATCTCGTTACCGGCAAGTCTCTTTATTCATTACGTAATGCATCATTCCGTAACTAACTCATTAACTACATTGCTTGCAAGGCTTATAGTGATGTGCATTACCGAGAGGGCCCAGAGATACCTCTCCGACAATTGGAGTGACAAAACCTAATCTCGAAATATGCCAACCCAACATGTACCTTTGGAGACACCTATAGAGCTCCTTTATAATCACCCAGTTACGTTGTGACATTTGGTAGCACACAAAGTGTTCCTCCGGTAAACGGGAGTTGCATAATCTCATAGTTGTAGGAACTTGTATAAGTTATGAAGAAAGCAATAGCAACATACTAAACGATCAAGTGCTAAGCCAACGGAATGGGTCAAGTCAATCACATCATTCTCCTAATGATGTGATCCCATTAATCAAATGACAACTCATGTTTATGGTTAGGAAACATAACCATCTTTGATTAATGAGCTAGTCAAGTAGAGACATACTAGTGACATTAAGTTTGTCTATGTATTCACACATGTATCATGTTTCCGGTTAATACAATTCTAGCATGAATAATAAACATTTATCATGATATGAGGAAATAAATAATAACTTTATTATTGCCTCTAGGGCATATTTCCTTCAAGAACTTCTGGTGAAATTCCAACTTCAATCGCTTATAATTCCAAGATCCCGTATCATCACATAGCCTAAACCATGTCAATGCATCTCCCTTCAAAGATAAAGGGAAGACCTTCCTTTTGACAACATCATTGGGAATACCTGCAAGCTTAAATAATCCACAAACTTCATCCACAAAGATAAGGTGTAAATCGGGATGCAATGTTGCATCTCCTGCAAATGGATTAGCTAGCAGTTTCTCTATCATACCCGAAGGAATTTCAAAGTGAACATTTTCATTAGGTTCAGTACGTTGAGGAGCAAATCTTTGCTCTACTAGTCGGGGCGAAGATGCCCCGAACAAGCCCCTCAAGGGATTAGTTTCCATAGTAACAAGTAACAGAAAAATTTCAGCACACTATATAAATGTTTCCTTACCAAGTTCCACTCACCAAAAGCGCTACACTCCCCGGCAACGGTGCCAGAAAAGAGTCTTGATGACCCACAAGTGTAGGGGACCTATCGTAGTCCTTTCGATAAGTAAGAATGTCGAACCCAACGAGGAGCAGAAGGAAATGATAAGAGGTTTTCAGTAAGGTTTTCTCTGCAAGCACTGAAATTGTAGGTGATAGATGGTTTTGTGATAAGATAAATTGTAAAGGATAATAAGCAATAAAAGTAAATGAGGTGCAGCAAGGTGGCCCAATCCTTTTTGTAGCAAACGATAAGCCTGGACAATTTCTTATAATGAGAAAAGCGCTCTTGAGGACACATGGGAATTATCGTCAAGCTAGTTTCATCACACTCATATGATTCGCGTTTGGTACTTTGATAATTTGATATGTGGGTGGACCGGTACTTGGGTACTGCCCTTACTTGGACAAGCATACCACTTATGATTAACCCCTATTGCAAGCATCCGCAACTACAACAAAAGTATTAAGGCAAACCTAACCATAGCATGAAACATATGGATCCAAATTAGCCCCTAACGGAGCAACGCATAAACTATGGTTTAAGCCTCTGTCACTCTAGCAGCCCATCATCTACTTATTACTTCCAATGCCTTCCTCTAGGCCCAAATAATGGTGAAGTGTCATGTAGTTGACGTTCACATAACACCACTAGAGGAAAGACAACATGCATCTTATCAAAATATCGAACGAATACCAAATTCACATGACTACTAATAGCAAGACTTCACCCATGTCCTCAGGAACAAACGTAACTACTCACAAAGCATATTCATGTTCATAATCAGAGGTGTAATAATATGCATTAAGGATCTGAACATATGACCTTCCACCAGTAAACCAATAACTATCAACTACAAGGAGTAATCAACACTACTAGCAACCCACATGTACCAATTTGTGGTTTTGGATACAAGATTGGATACAAGAGATGAACTAGGGTTTGAGAGGAGATGGTGTTGATGAAGATGTTGATGGAGATTGACCCTCTCCCGGTGGGAGGATCTTTGGTGATGATGATGGTGATGATTTCCCCCTCCCGGAGGGAAGTGTCCCCGACAGAACAACTCTGTCGGAGCTCTAGGTTGGTTCTGCCAAGGTTCCGCCTCGTGGCGGCGGAGTTTCGTCTCATAAGCTTGACCATGATTTTTCCCAGGATAAAACCCTTCATATAGCAGAAGATGGACACTGGGGGGGCACCAGGGGGCCCAGGAGACAGGGGTGCGCCCAGTAGGGGTGGGCGCGTCCCCCACCCTCCTGGACAGGGTGTGGGCCCCCTGAGGTGTTTCTTCCGCTCAATAATTCTTATTAATTCCAAAAATAAGTTTCATGGAGTCTTAGGTCTTTTGGAGCAGTGCAGAATAGGTTTCCAATGTTTGCTCCCTTTTCAGCCAGAATTCCAGCTGCCGGCATTCCCCCTCTTCATGGTAAACCTTACAAAATAAGAGAGAATAGCCATAAGAATTGATATATAATGTGTAATAACAGCCCATAATGCAATAAATATTGATATAAAAGCATGATGCAAAATGGACGTATCAGTAACATCCTGCAAAGTCACCGTCATCTCTCCAGCAAAGAAGTGGAAAGTATGTGTCTCAGGGCGCCATCGGTCAACTAGTGCCGTGATCGCACAAGGATTCATCTTCGGCATCGAACGAGACACGAGTGAGACAAATGGGAGAAGCCCAGTCTTCCGGATATACTCCGTGTATCGCTCATCATATTCCATCTTCTCATGAACTGCACCAGACCTCAAGTGAAGCTGATTAAAAACCCTTCTTTCATCTGCCATGAACCGTGCACGATGAAGTAGATCGTACGATGGATGGATCAGAGAAGCCATCCTACAAAGTTACAATGTACATCGTAAGCCTCCTTTTTATTTGTAAATATCCAGAATAATGGAAATATAAACATACATACAGGTGCAAATATCCATATCCATACAACAAATGGATACATACAACTACAAATATGTACCTAAGCCAAATCATCCATACAAGTGAATATGCACACACACATTTGCACACAACCTTCTATTCTCTATGTCAAATTTGCTACCAAATACATAAAAACTAAAAAAAACTACTATAAGTACCAAATACTAATCATACCATACATATCCCTACCCATACATTTCTAATACAAATGCAAATATCAACAAAATTTGAAAAAGCGGATGAACTAGGGTTTCTACACATGGGGTGAATGCACCAAAATTAACCAATAAAAAGAGGAGAAAGTTGGGGGATTACCTAGAGGATTAGGAGGGGAAGAAGATCCACTGGTTTTCCCCTTCGATCTGTCCTTCTTGGCCGCGGATTTGGAGGAGGGAAGGGAGGGGCGGCGGGCTGGGCGATGAGAGGAAGAACATAGACAAGCCTCTGTCTCTCTCTGTAGTGAATCGCGGCGGCAGGGGTAATTTCATCGAAGGGGCATGGTGCCCCCTCCCAGGGCGTCATGGTCACGACCATAGCGCCCCCGCCCCTGGGGCGTCATGCAACCACAGATGGGCCCAGGCGTACCGACATGGCTGGTCAGCGCCGTGACTTGGCGCCCTTGACTGGGGCGTTATGATGTCTAGCATGGTGCCCTAGGTGCGGGCGCCATGAGGAAAGGGCCATTTTATGAAATATTTTCAAAAGAGGGCCATTTTGTGCTGAACTTTGGCCAAAGGGCCAGTTTTGTGTTTTTCACGTTTATTTACGGTCTGAATTCTGATCAAGAAAAAGATGCTGCATCTGAAGCCCGCCCTGACGGCTGAATTTCGTGTTTTGACCCTTTTGACAAAGAAATTCAAGATCTGACCTCGGTTTGAATTTTTTTCGAGATTTGACCCTTTTTCCTACCGCCAGGGCCTATGGCGGTAGGATTACACAGCCTACCGCCAGGGACCCTGGCGGTAGGAAACTTATCCACGCCAGCGCGCGAAGACGGCACCGTCCCCCTCCGTCGCACCCTACCGCCAAGGGCCCTGGCAGTAGGTTGTCTAACCATACCGCCAGGGGCCCTAGCGGTAGGGTCCGGGCAGTTATTTGCCCCGAAACCCCCGCGCCCCTGCCCATCTCCCCCCCCCCCGTCGGCAGTTCATCATTTTCTCCCCCAAGTCGCCCCTCTCTCTCCCTCTCTCATCTCCTCCACTCCACCCCTTGGATCTTCACCGATTCTTCACCGTTTTGGCGGATCGAGATGGCCCAAGGAGAGAACCGTAAGCTCCTCCGATCCCTCCAATTAGTTTTTGCAAACTTGCTTCCAATTCGACGCATTATTTGCTTGAAATCCCTCATGTTTTTGAACTTAGATTGGATTTTTTTCCACCTAAGATTGATTGTAGTTGTAGTTCTTAGTTCTTTAGTAAGTAGTGGTATTGGATATGAACTCTAATCAATAGTTCATATGTTAGTGTGAAGATGAACCCTAGTTCATAATTTTTTTTGTTAAAAAAATTATGATGTAATGTTGATATGAGGATGAACCCTAGTTTGATGATGCATGTGATATGATGATATGATCTAGTGTGAAGATGAACCCTAGTTTGATGATGCATGTTGATATGATGATATGAAGATGTTGTTTGGAAAATTTTATTTAAATATATGAAGATATGATGTATGTTGGAGGTTTTTTTTTGATATGATGCATGTTGATATGATTTGATCCATCATGTCTAGTAGATATTGTTGGAGGAATATGCTTAAAATTTTATTTTAATATGATTTGAGTTCATTGTTTGTTTGTGTATGATTATGCTTATGGTGCTTTTGTTTATGAAACTCTATTAAGGCGGCCACCTCTTGCGGACAACATCGGCCCACGGTACTGCATGCTGGACTGGGCATTCGACAAGGGTCATCGTGCCCGTTTCATAGAGAACGGAGAGGTAAGTGATATGAAAGAAATTTTGATCAAAGTTTTCGGATTGATGAAAATGATTTCCTAACTTTTGGCGTTCACTTTTTGACAGACGCTCTAGCCACTGCGCATGAGGGGTCACGGGGTTCATGGGCATATGGACTATGACTAGCGCTACGCGCCGTTCTTCAAGAAAGCTTGTCTGTTGGGTTTCGTGTTGCAGTTCAAGCGTCAGCCGCCGACGCTTGTCCATGCGGCTCTCACAACTCTGATTGACCGGTGGAGACCGGAGACCCATTCTTTCCATCTGCCATGCGGGGAGATGACGGTGACCCTAGAGGACTGGGGGATGATTACTGCAATGCCGGTCGAGGGTCATGCACTCACCGGTCGAGTGGGAGGACCAACTGGCAGGAGAGGGTCCCCACCCTCATCGGCGATTGCCCCGATGCCAAGAGTAACCGTACGTCCGGTGTGCCGTTGATCTGGCTCTCGGAGCACCGGAAGACATGCACCGTCTTTGTCTCAGGCCTCGATGGATGTCGGAAGACATCGCGGAGCTGCAGAGGGATGACCCCGATGAACAGGCACACCAGTCCAGCATCAGAGACATGCACAGTGGATTTAGGGAGTTTGCACCCCTCATCAACAGAGTGGTAAGTTTGAACCGATGTTCGTATTTAAAATATTTTATTCGTCATCGTGACTGACTTATGTCGTTGCAGTCCGGTGAGCTGAACAGATGCATCTTTGAAGCCTCAGATGCACTAGGTGATCTTCCCGGGAGCGTACAATCGGAGACCAGAGTCAGGGGAACGATGAAGGTACAATTTCAGCCTCCTCGGAACAGATGCATCTTGTTCACTTGCAATCAGTCGATCTGATACTTATTATGACCTTGCTTCATTGTGAGTGCAGAAGTTCGTGCAACGTTGTCGCAAGATGGTAGGGCTGCTTGGGTGTGCTGGAGCTGGGTCAGTTGAAGCTTATCAGCCTATAGCCACACAGGGTCTCATCGGTTCATCGAGCCATGCTCCCTCGTCGTCTAGGTTGGTTGGGGAGAAGGAGGAGGAGGAGGAGGAGGCCACATATGAAGAAGGGGAGGAGGAGGATGAGAGCAACGGGGAGGAGGAGTACGATGAAGATTATGGACCTCCACCAACTCAAACATCTCAAGCATCTCAGCTGTCGAAGAAGAGGAATCCGAAGAAGAAGGATTTGCTGAGTCCGGACCCTATCCAGAGACCGGTTCCTCGACGGCCCAAGAAGAAGACCGAAGAGACTCGTTCAAAGAGTAACGAGGACCGTACCTCCAAGAGGGGAAGGAGCAACTGATTATGCTCTTCGATACTTGGCTCTTTTAGTTTGGTTGAACTTGTCTAGTGGTTATGAAACTACGTGGAACTATGTGTTTGCTATTTGTAGATCTATGTGTTTGCTACTACGTGGAACTCCGTTGAAGTTCGTTTGAAATGTTATATGCACAAGTTATCTAATGTTGATCTATGTGATGGCCAAGTTTAATTGTTTAAAATCTGTGATTGTTGTCATATTTGTAAAACTTGTTGTATATTGCTGTCATATTGCATTCGAAAACAAACAACCAAATGAACTAGAAACAACAAAACACAGGACCCTACCGCCAAGGACCATGGCGGTAGGTTCACACAGCCTACCGCCAGCCACCTTGGCGGTAGGCCGCACCTACCGACAGGGCCCTTCCATTCTTCGTTACAGAAACATTACACTGGAAAACACATGACCCTACCGACATGGGCTCTGGCGGTAGGGTCGCACAACCTACCGCCAGCCACCTTGGCGGTAGGGCGCACCTACCGCCAGGGCCCTTCCATTCTTCGTTACAGAAACATTACACTGGAAAACACAGGACCCTACCGCCATGAGCCCATGGCGGTAGGGTCGCACAGCCTACCGCCAGGGCCCATGGCGGTAGGGTGCACCTACCGCCAGGTCCACTGCACATTTCGTTACAGAAGGTTTGTGCGGTAAAACCCTGCTACACCCTACCGCCAGGTGCTCTGGCGGTAGGTATAGACAGCCTATCGCCAGGCCTCCTGGCGGTAGGTACTTATCCACGTCAGCGCAGTCAAACGGCCGCCGTCCCCCTCCGTCACACCCTACCGCCATGGTACGTTGTGGTAGGCTGTCTAACCCTACCGTCAGAGACCCTGACGGTAGCAAAAGGGTCAAATTCCGATTTTTTTTTGCAATCGAGGTCAGATCTTGAATTTCTTTGTCAAAAGGGTCAAAACACGAAATTCGACCGCCCCTGACACGTGTATATGTTAGACGCACAGAGTAAAGAATGCACTACTGCCGCAGACCTGTACTGTGTATGTGCGTCGTATAGGGATAGGGACAGTCCAGGCATAGATCACATGGCTGTTTCGGTGCATCATTCACGTCCACAATCCGTTGAGGAGCGCAGATTCAGGCTACACTCGCCTGGTACATAGTAGTATGGCGCATCAGTACCATGTGCGTGCGCCCACGACGTACGCGCAGGTACACCGTACACTCGAGTACGAGTTGTTGAATGCTTCCAACAAAGGACTGCCTGCCTACGGTACGCCTCGTGACGCGGGCCCGGGCGGTTTCCTCGCCGGATGGATATGATGAGTGCCCCCCTGGCCGTTGGCCGGCCGGTGCCTCGTGAGATGTCGGTGCCGGGCTGGGGCGGTGGGAGCGGGCTTGGCGCTCGAGTATGCATGAATCCGGACGTGGTTAGGCCAGCATGGGCTTTGGCTTTTCCTGTTTCAGCAACAACAAACATGTTAGGCCAGCGCCCAAGCCGCATTAATTTTGCTGAGCGGGAACCGTCGGCGATGGGGCACCCGCGCCGTGACGCCGGAGGAGAGCGTGAGTGTGCCCGCTTGAAGGGGACGCTTCAGGCCGGAGACAAAAATGGCTGACAGGGCAAAAAAATTCCGTCGCCGGGACTTGAACCCGGGTCTCTCGGGTGAGAGCCGAGTATCCTAACCACCTAGACTACGACGGATCCGTCGATAGGCGGTTGCCGTGAATCTTTATAGCGTGAAGGAGTCCGCGGACCCGTTGTGTTAGCCCAGCGGGCAGTAGCATGCGGGCATGGAACGTGGGTGGATGCGCCGATCGGTATGAACCGCGTGTAGAGGCTGATAGCAGCTCGAGAGCAGATGTGGTCCATCATTTCACCTAGCGCGCGTCACGCAATTGGGCCGAACAACTCCAACTCTCTCAGTAGACTCCAGTTCATCAACTCTGAGCTTCTCGGGGCATCACTGAAAGCAAGACAGCTCTCACGAGAGAGCAGATTTGTGCCGGGAGGTACGTTTAGCAGGGAGGTTTAGGTGCTACAAATGGCTTGATCTAGTTGAGTTTGTAGAAAAGAGTTGCTACAAATGGCTGGTTAAGCCTTTTTGAACTATATAATGCATGAACAATCGCAGCCCCTTCCTTACAGCCTTCCCCGTCACAAGCCTTTCTGTTTTTGGACCGCAGCCAAAAACAATGCACATATGCATTACCATATATAACTCCACAAACCAACCACAAGAGTAAACAAGCTAAGCCACAGTGGTACTTTGGGCCCAGGGCAGAAAAACATGCAGTTTTTCATCTGGTAAAACAGTAAAGCCTGAAATTCCCCATAGCAGCAGCACTGGATTCTAACAGTAGACCAAGCCAGTAGCGAAAGGCTTATTACTGTGTTTATTCCCAAGAGATAGTTTAACACTGGAACTTGCTACTGTACAGATTAACATCCAGGTTTCAACAAAGGCACAAGGTTATAATACAGGCAAACAGTTGGACGAGCGAAACAGAAGCATGTTGTATAAACAGTTTTGATCTGGGGGGAAAAATGAAGCATTTAAAACTGAAGCTGCTTGCACTGCGAAGCCACCGCCTCCAAGGGGCAGTAGGGGCACTTGAAAGGCCTGGAGCTGCTCTTTGATAGCTTCATGATCGACTGCTTTGATACAGCATGTCCACAGGGCATCAGCATCGGAGGGTTATCCTCACTCGACTGCTCTCTGAGCACCGGGCATACGAAAACAGAGTGGTACTGGAACTCTGGTCCGATGTCTATGGGGACCGGAAGCTGCTTCATGGTCTGCCACTCCTGCTTTTTGGCAGCCATTACCGTGCTTAGCTTCAATAAGGTTGGTAGTCCTTGAAAACCAGCTGATATGGCTACACCAAGTGGGCTCTCCCTAGACTGTCCTAGGAGGCTGCAGAACTGATGGATTAGCTCCTCAGCTAGCTTCTCCCAGTGCGTCGACGACACAAACTCGGCATATGGGGACTGATCAAGCCGGTCAGCCCAGATAAGGCAAGCCATTAGCTTCTGGATCTCAGCCGTGTGCAAGGAGGCAAAAGGCACAAAGTGAGTCCTTGCATATTGTAAAGCATCATCTCTACTTCTTTTAGTAAGTATCTCAATAAACTGAAGAGAATGGAGCTTCATCTCAAGCATTGAGCTATTCTGCAACAAGTGATCATGGTTCTTAGCAGCCCAACTGAGCGCAGGCTCAAGGTTTCTTGCTTGCATCGCTTCAAGTATTCCATACATCTCCTGAAATGAAAATTTCAGGTGAGTCTCATCTGATTCACCACACTCATTGACAAAGGAGTCTCCAAGATCAAAGAGGCCCTGGCGGTAGAAATGATTCGTTATTATGTTGTTTACTGTGCAGGCATCATAATCCACATTTCTATATGCCTTCGCTATATCTGGACTAAAAGACTTCTCTAGGAGCTTGAGATATTTGCTCAGGGCAACATTCAATTCCTTTTGACATCCTTCAAGTTGGATCAATGGCACCATTTCGTTTAGCTTGGCCTTCAGTTCTGCAAGGATGGATGAGTGGTCACAACTGTCCATGGTATCTGTATTCATCATCTGCATCTTCGATATTGCCTGCTCAACTTCATTCACTATCTGACCAATAGCTTCCTGAACTTTAGCAGAAGACAACACACGCTTTTCAACAACTCGGTCAAATGCCTCTCTTAAACTGTCAATCTCCATTGTCATGCACCCAACTAAGCAGCACGGTTTTGGCACTGCATGTACAAGATAAAAATCACATATACATAAATAATTTGTTGAGAAAACTACCATATAGCAAAACAAATTGAAAGACACGTAACATGTCTAATTGCTAATAAATCAAAACAAAGAAATTTAAGGTAGGTTTTTAACTTCAATATTGTGAGTAACCTATACTAGTATCAAGAAGCAACAAGAAAAATACACAATCAGTTTCACTATTCACTGCTAACCTTTTACGGCTTTAGTGTGGTACATTATGAGTGAGATAATTGAATGTTGGATAGCGTTTTAATCGTCAAATTAAAACGCTATCCAACATTCAATTATCTCACTCATAATGTACCGATTAAAACGCTATCCAACATTCAACTATCTCACTCATAATGTACCACACTAAAGCCGTAAAAGGTTAGCCGTATACTAACAGTATTCATATTATCTTAGGAATTCGCCATCAAGACACATACAAAATATGTGGTAAAATGATCACAAGTTCTCCTTAGGCTGCAGCACTAGAGTAAATAGAAGGCAACAACATTTTATCAACTTATCATCGTCTAACAATTCACAAAAAGCTAATAATGCCCAGGCTCACCACCTCAGAGCGCGTGCAACTCTTTTCATCATGAATCGACATTCAAAACTTTATAACTATGTTGCCCATAATAAGTCAGTGGGTTATATGAAACAAATTTTTTAAGGTGCAGCATGCATAAGAAAATGTATGTATTGGCTCCTGATAGCATGGTTGCAAACACAATATTTTATACATAGAAGGAAGAATTTTATTGCTCTCTCCCACACAGCCAAATAGGTTATTACAAGTTCATAAGTGATAAAACTCGGCGACAAAACTCAGCTGAACACCAAGCACCAAATAAAAGGAACGCACAAGGACCTTATAATACCAAAATATATATGCCCATAAAGAGAGCAACAAAGGCGGCAAACCATGCACTCGGGAAAAGAATACCCCGGTGGTGGCTAGATGACACCTCACGCAACTCCCTATTAAGATATATTAAATATAATAAATCATATGTATTACATCTAGCCGCTCAATTCGCGCAGGTCACCCTGCTAGTCAGTAGCTATAATAGCGGCAGTATACTATTTTTTCCTAGTTACGTAATTGGATTTGTGATGATCGCCGAATTCACTCTTAATTAACTAAGCCAGAGTTAGAAAAAGATTGCCTGTTCTTGTCAAACCAAAGGATGGAACCAAGAAAACATGGAGGAAATGCAGGCACACAAAAATAACCTTGACTCTCCCGAATCCACCACCCAAACCAGCCATGGAGCGAAACCTTAAGGCATCACGCGCACATTCAACAAAACGCTACAAAGTTCCTCGCGAACCACAAGATCCCAACCATCAGCACCACAGGGTGGACCAGATCTACAGCCCTAAGCACGACGGCTCGACCAAAACCCTAGAACTAAGCCAGATCGGTTAAAAACAGTGCAACAGGATCGATCCGGCCACCAGAGAACGAGGAACCTAATGGAGAAGGGAGGGAAGAGGGGAGGCGGCGCACCGTCGCGGTTCTTGTCGGAGATGCCCCGGGAAGGGAAGGTAGAGGTCGGGCGTTGCTGCTCGGGGCTCGTGGTGGAGGAAAGGGGCGGCTAAGGGAGGTTGCCAGCGTCGGGGCTCGTGGGTCGGCGACGGGAGATCGCCGGCGCGCTGCTCGGTGCTCGCGCTGGAGAGAAGGACCAGGACGAGCGGAGAGAGAAGGCGGCGTGCGGTGTTGTCGTTGGATAAACTGAACCTCAACTTTTTCTTTCTTTTTTTTCGACGAAAGGAACGTTTGCTTGAGGTCGATGGGGAATAATCATAACTAACCAAATCGCCATTGCACTAACAATCGACATTTCTAAATTGAAGTCTTTTTAGATATTTCAATAGCGATAACATATAGATGTACATATAGACATATTTTAGAGTGCAATTCACTCATTTTGCTTCGTATGTAGTTCACATTGTAATCTCTAAAAAAACTTATATTTTATGAACAAAATGATTTAGATCGAAAATACCGTTCCAGGATAGCCATGTCTGGCCCTCATCGCCATAAGTTATGAAGATCTTTTATATTGAGCCCGCGGGATTTCGTATTTGAAAATAAAACGCGCTCCATCGTAAATCGCTCGGGCGGAAGAGAAGAGTTTCACCCGTCATCACTCTGGCATACGGCTCATCTCCCTTTCCCGCCAATTGTGTAGACAGTCAGACGTCCATTGCACCGGAAAGCGACAATTAATGGTGGTCGTGACATGCAACTACCCACACATCTTTCTGCCACGTAATCCCTCTGATCGCATTCTTTTCCACCCTTTTCCAGGCATGTTTTCCCGCCGCACGGCGCCTGCCACGTATTTACGCCGCGTGTGGATATAAAAAGGTCGCCCCTCTCCACTTCTACCATGTCACACAGAGCTTCTATTTCTCTCTACTTTCCTCTTCACTTTCATTATGTCGCTTCCCCTTGGGTTGGATTGGATTCCGCTGTCAAAAGAGGAGGAACAATTACTCGAGGAGGAGGAAGCGGTGGAGGAGGTTGTCGGCATCGTTGAGGAGGAGGAGTTGGATAGTCGTGCCACAGAGAAAATTGCGCAGGAGGATCCTTCCCTCCTCAATGAGTCGCCGGATTGGGATCCCAAAACACACGCCGTTGATTGGGATCTCGACCATGGCTATGCGTAGACCCCTTATGGGAAAAAGAGGCCTCGCCCACCGCGTCCCAACACGGGCTCCCCGTTATCTCACTATTTAAGGGGCATGGGATGAGTGGTACACCATCGCGCGTCGGCCTTCTACCTTAGCATCTTCGAGCAGGCCGCCACTAGGAGGATGCTCACATCCAATAGAAACATCGTAGTATGACTCCTCTATGATGGGACACAGACGAACTTCATGGCAGTGTGGGAGTGTGGTAGTGGCGCTAATTCAATGTCAATATGGCAAGATTTGAGGAGATGAATCGCACCATGTTGGGTCTTGCCCCGTTTAGGGCTGCAAACGAGTCAAGTTCGAGCAAGTTGGATTAGGCTCAACTCAACTCATACTAAAATTCGAGCGAGCTCAAACTGGGTGAAGCTCAAGGTCGAGCGCTAGAAAGTGGCTCATGCTCAGCTTGTAACTATCTTGAGTCGATCTCGAGCTAGTTTCGAGCTAAATAAGATGATATTTTTAACAATCTAAGGCAATTTTTCGAACAAGATCGGCCACAACACAACATCAGAAACTATTATAGAATATTATTTTAATCGAAATGGTGATAATATATCTTTTTCAAGGTAGTTTTATGTATTCTCTCAATGAAGACAAGTAACTAATAGCAAGAGATCCTTGATGAATTGCGAAACAAAGTTGGATCTACTCCCAAACGTTGACAAAAATAGCAGGATATTTAACACGCAGCTGATCATGTACCAAATTAAGGCCTAATTTTTCTCCGTGCTTAATTAAGCTTCCTAGTTTGCTAGTAAATAAAATGAAGAGAAACCATACACCACATATATGATAGTAAATCATCCTATTTCCTTTTAATTTATATCAAGACTATGTAATATAATTATATTATATCGAGCTATTGAGCTGAAATCGAGCGAGCCATGGTTGGCTCAAGATCAACTTGTTTCTTGATTGAGCTACAAAAAGGTGCTCATACAGTCATACTCGACTCATTTCTTATTGAGTCGATCTTGAGTCAAGCCAAAAAATGAATCGATCTCGAGCGGCTCATGAGCATCGAGCTTTTCTTGCAGCCCTAGCCCCATTGAGGAAGTCGTCTTTGACCTCGACGACTGCACATGGCATGAATGGGACGAAGACGAGGTTGCCGGATTGTCATACCGCTGCACATAGAGGACGAGTGGACTCGTCTCATATACATCGCATATGCTTTGTGCATAGCATTCACCATCGACATGGTAGGGAGCGGTAGATGGCCCCATTCAATGCTTCTCCCGAGAGGTAAAAAGCCATCGATGCTTACTAATATGGAAATATCACAAATAAAATTTTCCACCGCTATGTATTTGTAATGCAATGTTGTCTCAAATTAGTGTTTTGATCACTCAAATTATATGTGTAATATTGAGTTGATGAAACAATGGCATTACTAGGGAAAACCCTAGTACTAGCTGATGTCTACTACACAACCTTCTTCTTGTAGACGTTGTTGGGCCTGCAAGTGCACAGGTTTGTAGGACAGTAGTAAATTTCCCTCAAGTGGATGACCTAAGGTTTATCAATCCGTAGGAGGCATAGGATGAAGATGGTCTCTCTCAAGCAACCCTGCAACCAAATAACAAAGAGTCTCTTGTGTCCCCAACACACCCAATACAATGGTAAATTGTATAGATGCACTAGTTCGGTGAAGAGATGGTGATACAAATGCAAAATAGATAGTAGATAAAGGTATTTGTAATCTGAAATAATAAAAACAGCAAGGTAACAAGTGATAAAAGTGAGCGTAAACGGTATTGCAATGATAGGAAACAAGGCCTAGGGTTCATACTTTCACTAGTGTAAGTTCTCTCGATAATAATAACATAGATAGATCATATAAGAAGCCCTCAACATGCAACAAAGAGTCACTCCAAAGCCACTAATAGCGGAGAACAAACGTAGAGATTATGGTAGGGTACGAAACCACCTCAAAGTTATTCTTTCGGATCAATCTATAAAAGAGTTCGTACTAGAATAACACCTTAAGACAAAAAATCAACCAAAACCCTAATGTCACCTAGATACTCCATTGTCACCTCAAGTATCCGTGGGCATGATTATACGATATGCATCACACAATCTCAGATTCATCCAACCAACATAAAAGTACTTCAAAGAGTGCCCCAAAGCTACTACCGGAGAGTCAAGAACGTGTGCCAACCCCTATGCATAGGTTCCCAATGTCACAAAACCCGCAAGTTGATCACCAAAACATACATCAAGTGGATCAATAGAATAACCCATTGTCACCACGGTTATCCCACGCAAGACATACATCAAGTGTTCTCATAAAAGACTCAATCCGATAAGATTACTTTAAAGGGGAAACTCAATTCATCACAAGAGAGTAGAGGAGGAGAAACATCATAAGATCCAACTACAATAGCAAAGCTCGGGATACAACAAGATCGTGCCATAGAGGGAACACGAGAGAGAACACAAGAGAGAGAGAGAGAGATCAAACACATAGCTACTGGTACATACCCTCAGCCCCGAGGATGAACTACTCCCTCCTCGTCATGGATAGCGCCGGGATGATGAAGATGGCCACCGGTGATGGGTTCCCCCTCCGGCAGGGTGCCGGGAAGGGCTCCCGAGAGATTTTTGGTGGCTACAGAGGCTTGCGGCGGCGGAACTCCCGATCTATCTTCTGTTCTGGAAGTTTTACGATACGTAGGTATATATGGGTGCAAGGGGTACATCGGTGGAGCTTCGGGGGGCCCACGAGGCAGGGGGCGCGCCCCCCACCCTCGTGGCCAGCTCCCGTATCTTCTGACGTAGAGTCCAAGTCTATTTGGTGGCTTTCCTTCCAAAAATAACTTCTCCAGTTGATTTCGTTCCGTTTCGACTCCGCCTGATATTCCTTTTCCTCGAAAAACTGAAACAGGCATAAAACAACAAATATGGGTTGGGCCTCCGGTTAATAGGTTAGTCCCAAAAATAATATAAAAGTGGATAATAAAGCCCATAATCATTCAAATTAGATAATAATATAGCATGAATGCTTCATAAATTATAGATACGTTGGAGACGTATCAAGCATCCCCAAGATTAATTCCTACTCGTCCTCGAGTAGGTAAATGATAAAAAAAAGAATTTATGAAGTGTGAATGCTAGAGGTGCACAAGTTTGATCAATGATAAATTCAATCACCTTTTCTAGCATGATAATATGTCATAACAGTAGTTCATCTCATAAAACTTTTCATGATCAAGTATCAAGCTATTCACATGTCAAAGCATAGACCATAAACTTTCTTGAAAACTAGCAAACTTCATTCTTAGTCATCAAAACAATTGCAATTCATCTTATTTTCAGGAATAGCAAACTCCACATACTCAACTATCATATAGTCTTCTACAATTGCTAACACTCACGCAATACTTGTGGTTATGAAGTTTTAATCAGACACAGAGAAAGATTGGGGCTTATAAGGTTGCCTCCAGATGTATTCACCTTTGGGTGATGTCAACAATAATAGTTCATGCTAATGTACATCCAATTGGATATATATATCAGGATCACCCTAACACAAAGTGCTTGCCAAAGGATAAAATGAAAAAGGGAAAGGTGAAGAACACCTTGACTCTTGCATAAAGTACAAGACATAAAGTAAAAGATAGGCCCTTCACAGAGGGAAGCAGGGATTTGCAGAGGTGCCAGAGCTTGATTTTAAAATAGAGATAAATAATTTTGAGAGGTATGACCTCAATGTCAACATAACAACCAAGAGTTCCCAATATCTTCCATACTACATAAATTATAGGCGGTTCCCAAACAGAATGGTAAACGTTTTTACTCCCCCAACCACCAACAAGCATCAATCCATGGCTTGCTCGAAACAACAAGTGCCTCCAACTAACAACAATCTTGGGGGAGTTTTTTTAATTATTTTGATTTGCTTTGATATTTTTGGATCATGGGACTGTGCATCCCGGTTACCGCCACTTTCTCGTGAATGAGGAGCGGAGTCCACTCCTCTTGAGAATAACCCACCTAGCATGGAAGACACTGACAGCCCCTAGTTGCTACATGAGCAATTCAGGCATACAAAACATATTATAATTTGAAGGTTTAGAGTTTGGCACATGCAAATTTACTTGGAACGGCAGGTAAATACCGCATATAGGTAGGTATGGTGGACACTCATGGCAAAAACTTGGTTCAAGGAATTTGGATGCACAAGCAGTATTCCCGCTTAGTACGGAAATTTAGGCTAGCAAGGGGAGAAAGGCAAGCTCAACATGTTTGAATGATCCATGACAATATACTTTAACTGAGATGCGAGAAAACATAACCCATTACGTTGTCTTCCTTGTCCAACAACAACTCTTTAGCATGTCATACTTAATGAGTGCTCACAATTATAAAACATGTCTATGATAATATATTTATATGTGAAATCTCTCTTCCTTCAATATTCTTTCATGGATTGTTCAAATGACTAATACAATGCTTGCTAACCATCAATAAATTTACAACCTCTACTTCTTAGATGTGAAGTCATTACTCCCCATGGGATAAGCAAATGAAACATATATAATTTCAGATTTATGACATTCAACTCATTCAACCATTTACTCATAGGATATAAGTGAAGCACACGAGTAAATGAAAAACTACTCCAACAAGATATAAGTGAAGATCAATGAGTAGCAAAATAATTATGCAACTATGCGAAGACTCTCTCTCAATAAAGAATTTCAGATCTTGGTATCGTATTCAAGCAGCAAGCAAAACAAAATAAAATGACATTGCAAGGATAGCATAACTCATGTGAAGAAGCAAAAACTTAGGCTCAACCGATACTAACCGATAGTTGTCGAAGAAGAAAGGTGGGATGCCTACCGGGGCATCCCCAAGCTTAGATGCTTGAGACTTATTGAAATATTATCTTGGGGTGCCTTGGGCATCCCCAAGCTTGAGCTTTAATGTCTCCTTAATTCGTCTCATATTATGGTTTCTCTTCTTTTTATCAAAAGCTTCATTCACAACAAACTCAACAAGAATTCGTGAGATCGGTTAGTATAAACCAATGCAAAACATTATCACTTTCTACTGTAACAAATCACTAAAATTATTATTAAACATTGCATACTAAATGCCTCTGCATATTTAATACTCCTATCCTCAAATAGAATCATTAAACAAGCAAACATGCGCAAACAATGCAAACATAACAGCAATCTGCCAAAACAGTCCAGTCTTTAAAGAATGCAAGAGTAACAATACTTCCCTGACTCCAACAATTATGAACTAAAATTCCCACTGTAATAAATTTATCATAGCTTAATATGCAAAAATATTCAACGTTATACCATTCTCTGACTTTTCTAGGGAATTTTTGCAATAGCGGTAAACTTTCTGTTTTCAAACAGCAACATGTATACTAGCAAAATAAGCATGGCAAAGGCTATCCTTGACTTTTTTATTGAAACTAAAGATGCAAAACATTATTCTAACTAACAGCAAGCAAAAACTAGCAAAATAAAATGACGCTCCAAGCAAAACACATATCATGTGGCGAATAAAAATATAGCTCCAAGTAAAGTTACCGATGAACAAAGACGAAAGAGGGGATGCCATCCGGGGCATCCCCAAGCTTAGGCTCTTGGTTGTCCTTGAATATTACCTTGGGGTGCCTTGGAAATCCCCAATCTTAGGCTCTTGCCACTTCTTATTCCATAGTCCATCGAATCTTTACCAAAACTTGAAAACTTCAACCACACAAAACTCAACACAAAACTCGTAAGCTCTGTTAGTATAAGAAAATAAAACCACCACTTAGGTACTGTAATGAACTCATTCTAAATTCATATTGGTGTAATATCTACTGTATTCTAACTTCTTTATGGTTCATACCCTCTGATACTACTCATAGATTCATCTAAATAAGCAAACTACACATAGAAAACAGAATCTGTCAAAAACAGAACAGTCTGTAGTAATTTATATCAAACGTATACCTATGGAACCCCAAAAGATAAGAAATAAATTTCTGGACCTGAGCAATTTGTCTATTAATCATATGCAAAAATAATCAACCTAAAAGCACTCTCCAGTAAAAAATGGCAGCTAATCTCGTGAGCGCTAAAGTTTCTGTTTTTCACAGCAAGATCACATAAACTTCACCCAAGTCTTCCCAAAGGTTCTACTTGGCACTTTATTAAAACAAAGGCTATAAAACATGATTACTACAGTATCATAATCATGTGTACACAAAAAAACAGTAAGGGTAAATATTGGGTTGTCTCCCAACAAGCGCTTTTCTTTAATGCCTTTTTAGTTAGGCATGATGATAGCAATGATGCTCACATAAAAGATAAGAATTGAAACATAAAGAGAGCATCGTGAAGAATATGACTAGCACATTTAAGCCTAACCCACTTCCTATGCATAGGGATTTTGTGAGCAAACAACTTATGGAAACAATAATCAACTAGCACAGGATGGCACAACAAGCATAACTTCAAGATTTTAAGCACATAGAGAGAAAACTTGACATTATTGCAATTCCTACAAGCATATGTTCCTCCCTCATAATAATTTTCAGTAGCATCATGAATGAATTCAACAATATAACCATCACCTAAAGCATTCTTTTCATGATCTACAAGCATATAAAATTTACTATTCTCCACATAAGCAAAATTCTTCTCATGAATAATAGTGGGAGCAAACTCAACAAAATAACTATCATATGATTGAAAATTAAGATCAAGATGACAAGTTTCATGGCTATCATTATTCTTTAAAGCATATGTGTCATCACAATAATCATCATAGATAGGAGGCATGCTTTCATCATAGTAATTTTGCTCATCAAAGCTTGGGGGACAAAAAATATCATAATCATCAAACATAGCTTCCCCAAGCTTGTGGCTTTGCATATCATTAGCATCATGGATATTCAAGGAATTAATACTAACAACATTGCAATCATGCTCATCATTCACATGTTTCATGCCAAGCATTCTATGTAATTCTTCTTCTAGCACTTGAGCACAACTTTCCTTTCCATCATACTCACGAAAGATATTAAAAAGACGAAGCGTATGAGACAAACTTAACTCCATTTTTTTGTAGTTTTCTGAACTAGTGATAAAACAAGAAACTAAAAGACTCGATTGCAAGATCTAAAGATATACCTTCAAGCGCTAACCTCCCCGGCAACGGCGCCAGAAAAGATCTTGATGGCTACTACACAACCTTCTTCTTGTAGACGTTGTTGGGCCTACAAGTGCACAGGTTTGTAGGACAGTAGCAAATTTCCCTCAAGTGGATGACCTAAGGTTTATCAATCCGTAGGAGGCATAGGATGAAGATGGTCTCTCTCAAGCAACCCTGCAACCAAATAGCAAAGAGTCTCTTGTGTCCCCAACACACCCAATACAATGGTAAATTGTATAGGTGCACTAGTTCGGCGAAGAGATGGTGATACAAGTGCAAAATAGATAGTAGATAAAGGTATTTGTAATCTGAAATAATAAAAACAGCAAGGTAACAAGTGATAAAAGTGAGCATAAACGGTATTGCAATGATAGGAAACAAGGCCTAGGGTTCATACTTTCACTAGTGCAAGTTCTCTCAACAATAATAACATAGATAGATCATATAAGAAGCCCTCAACATGCAACAAAGAGTCACTGCAAAGCCACTAATAGCAGAGAAAAAACGTAGAGATTATGGTAGGGTACGAAACCACCTCAAAGTTATTCTTTCGGGTCAATCTATAAAAGAGTTCGTACTAGAATAACACCTTAAGACACAAATCAACCAAAAACCTAATGTCACCTAGATACTCCATTGTCACCTCAAGTATCCGTGGGCATGATTATACGATATGCATCACACAATCTCAGATTCATCCAACCAACATAAAAGTACTTCAAAGAGTGCCCCAAAGCTACTACCGGAGAGTCAAGAACGTGTACCAACCCCTATGCATAGGTTCCCAATGTCACGAAACCCGCAAGTTGATCACCAAAACATACATCAAGTGGATCAATAGAATAACCCATTGTCACCATGGTTATCCCACGCAAGACATACATCAAGTGTTCTCATAAAAGACTCAATCCGATAAGATAACTTCAAAGGGGAAACTCAATTCATTGATACGTATCCAACGTATCTATAATTTTTGATTGCTCCATGCTACTTTATCTATTGTTTTGGACTATAATGGGCTTTACTTTCCACTTTTATATTATTTTTGGGACTAACCTATTAACCGGAGGCCCAGCCCAGAATTGCTGTTTTTTTGCCTATTTCAGTGTTTCGAAGAAACGGAATATCAAACGGAGTCCAAACGGAATAAAACCTTCGGGAACGTGATCTTCTCACCGAACGTGATCCAGGAGACTTGGACCCCACTCCAAGAAGTGACAGAGGCAGTCACGAGGGTGGGGGGCGCGCCCTCCCCCTGGGCGCGCCCCCGTACCTCGTGGGCCCCCTAACGCTCCACCGACGTACTCCTTCCTCCTATATATATACCTACGTACACCCAACAGATCAGGGACGGAACCAAAAACCTAATTCCACCACCGTACCTTCCTGTATCCACGAGATCCCATCTTGGGGCCTGTTCCGGAGCTCCGCCGGAGGGGGCATCCACCACGGAGGGCTTCTACATCATCACCATAGCCCCTCCGATGAAGTGTGAGTAGTTTACTTCAGACCTTCGGGTCCATAGTTAGTAGCTAGATGGATTCTTCTCTCTTTTTAGATCTCAATACAATGTTCTCCCCCTCTCTCGTGGAGATCTATTTGATGTAATCTTCTTTTTGCGGTGTGTTTGTTGAGACCGATGAATTGTGGGTTTATGATCCAGCTTATCTATGGAAAATATTTAATTCTTCTCTGAATTCTTTTATGTATGATTAAGTTATCTTTGCAAGTCTCTTCGAATTATCCGTTTGGTTTGGCCAACTAGATTGGTAGTTCTTGCAATGGGAGAAGTGCTTAGCTTTGGGTTCAATCTTGCGGTGACCTTACCCAGTGACAGAAAGGGTTGCAAGGCACGTATTGTATTGTTGCCATCGAGGATAACAAGATGGGGTATTTATCATATTGCATGAATTTATTCCTCTACATCATGTCATCTTGCTTAAGGCGTTACTCTGTTTTTTAACTTAATACTCTAGATGCATGCTGGATAGCGGTCGATGAGTGGAGTAATAGTAGTAGATGCAGAATCGTTTCGGTCTACTTGTCACGGACGTGATGCCTATATACATGATCATTGCCTGGATAACCTCATAACTATGCTCAATTCTGTCAATTGCTCAACAGTAATTTGTTCACCCACCGTAGAATACTTATGCTCTTGAGAGAAGCCACTAGTGAAACCTATGGCCCCCGGGTCTATTCTCATCATATCAATCTCCATCACTTTATTTACTTGCTTTTGCTTTTACTTTTTACTTTGCATCTTTATACCAAAAATACCAAAAATATTATCTCTATCAGATCTCACCCTCGTAAGTGACCGTGAAGGGATTGACAACCCCTAAGCGTTGGTTGCGAGTAGCTATCGTTTTGTGCAGGTACGAGGGACTTGCGCGTGGTCTCCTACTGGATTGATACCTTGGTTCTCAAAAACTGAGGGAAATACTTACGCTACTGTGCTGCATCATCCTCTCCTCTTCGGGGAAATCCAACGCAAGCTCGAGACGTAGCAAGAAGAATTTCTGGCGCCGTTGCCGGGGAGGCTTACGCAAAAGTCAACATACCAAGTACCCATCGCAATCCCTATCTCTCGCATTACATTATTTGCCATTTGCCTCTCGTTTTCCTCTCCCCCACTTCACCTTTGCCGTTTTATTCGCCCTCTCTTTCCCAATCTCCTCCTCTTTTTCCCTTTGCCTTTTGTTTGCTCGTGTGTTAGTTTGCTTGTTCGTCGCGATGGCTCAAGATGCCACCAAATTGTGTGACTTCACCAATACCAATAATAATGATTTCCTTAGCACTCCGATTGCTCCTCTTGCCAATACCGAATCTTGTGAAATCAATACTGCTTTGTTGAATCTTGTTATGAAAGATCAATTCGCCGGCCTTCCTAGCGAAGATGCCGCTACTCATCTGAATGGCTTCGTTGATTTATGTGATATGCAAAAGAAAAAGGATGTCGATAATGATGTCGTTAAATTGAAGCTATTTCCTTTTTCGCTTAGAGATCGTGCTAAAGCGTGGTTTTCATCTTTGCCTAAAAATAGTATTGATTCTTGGAACAAGTGCAAAGATGCTTTTATCTCTAAGTATTTTCCTCCCGCTAAGATTATCTCTCTTAGGAACGATATTATGAATTTTAAGCAACTTGCTCATGAACATGTTGCACAAGCTTGGGAGAGAATGAAATTAATGCTACGTAATTGTCCTACTCATGGTTTGAACTTATGAATGATTATTCAAAAAAATTATGCTGGATTGAATTTTGCTTCTAGAAATCTTTTAGATTCGGCCGCAGGAGGCACTTTTATGGAAATCACTTTAGGAGATGCTACTAAACTCCTAGATAATATTATGGTTAATTATTCTCAATGGCATACTGAAAGATCTACTAATAAAAAAGTGCATGCTATAGAAAAATCAATGTTTTGAGTGGAAAGATGGATGAACTTATGAATTTATTTGCTAAGAGTGTTTCTTCTGATCCCAATAATATGCCTTTATCTACCTTGATTGAGAATAATAATGAATCTATGGATGTGAATTTTGTTGGTAGGAATAGTTTTGGAAACAACGCGTATAGAGGGAATTTTAATCCTAGGCCTTATCCTAGTAATCCTTCTAATAATTATGGAAATTCCTACAACAACTCTTATGGAAATTTTAATAAGATGCCCTCTGAATTTGAGAGTAGTGTTAGAGAGTTTATGAATTCACAAAAGAATTTTAATGCTTTGCTTGAAGAGAAATTACTTAAAGTTGATGATTTGGCTAGGAACGTTGATAGAATT
Organism: Triticum aestivum; assembly: GCF_018294505.1. Lineage (NCBI taxonomy): Eukaryota > Viridiplantae > Streptophyta > Magnoliopsida > Poales > Poaceae > Triticum > Triticum aestivum. The sequence continues at coordinate 621,691,502 of NC_057801.1, forward strand.
TCTCTTGATGTTGATTCTTTAAAGCTTAGATCTATTCCTCCTAAGCATGATATCAATGAGTCTCTCAAAGCTATGAGAATTTCCATTGATGAGTGCAAAGAAAGAACCGCTAGGATGCGTGCTTCCAAAGATGCCTTTATTAAAGCGTGTTGTTCCGATTCCTATGAAAATCAAGATGAAGATCTAAAAGTTATTGATGTGTCCCCTATTAAATCCTTGTTTTGCAATATGAATCTTGATGAAACTGAATATGATCTTCCTTTACCTAGAAGGCGTCCTAAGAATTCTGAGTTTCTAGATCTTGATGATGAAATTGATGAAAGTGGGATTGAAAGAAATAAAAATCTTGATGTTGCTAAACCCACTATTTTGGATCTCAAGGAATTTAATTATGAAAATTGCTCTTTGATTGATTGTATTTCCTTGTTGCAATCCGTGCTAGATTCTCCTCATGCTTATAGTCAAAATAAGGCCTTTACTGAACACATTGTTGATGCCTTGATGCAATCTTATGAAGAAAAACTTGAGTTGAAAGTTTCTATCCCTAGAAAACTCTATGATGAGTGGGAACCTACTATCAAAATTAAAATTAAAGATTATGAGTTTCATGCCTTGTGTGATTTGGGTGCTAGTGTCTCTACTATTCCCAAAACTTTGTGTGATTTGCTAGATTTCCGTGATTTTGATGATTGCTCTCTAAACTTGCATCTTGCGGATTCCACTATTAAAAAGCCTATGGGAAGAATTAATGATGTTCTTATTGTTGCCAATAGAAATTATGTGCCCGTAGATTTTATCATTCTTGATATAGATTGCAATCCTTCATGTCCTATTATTCTTGGTAGACCTTTCCTTACAACGATTGGTGCAATTATTGATATGAAGGAAGGAAATATTAGATTCCAATTCCCTTTAAAGAAAGGCATGGAACACTTTCCTAGAAATAAAATAAAATTACCATATGAATCTATCATGAGAGCCACTTATGGATTGCCTACCAAAGATGGCAATGTCTAGATCTATCCTTGCTTTTATGCCTAGCTAGGGGCGTTAAACGATACGCTTGTTGGGAGGCAACCCAATTTTATTTTGTGTTCTTTTTTTTAGTTCCTGTTTAGTGTTAAATTTTGTTTCTACTTTCTGTTTAGATGTGATTTTATGTTTTAATTAGTGTTTGTGCCAAGTAGAACCTATAGGATAAGCTATGATGATAGTTGATTTGATTCTGCTGAAAAACAGAAACTTTGCGCTCACGAGAAAAAATTCAATAAATCACAGGAACGTGCTTTTGCATTTATTTTTTTGCTGCTGATCAATAAACAAATTTTACAGTACGTCCTATTTTGGTACAATTTTTAGAGTTCCATAAGTTTGCGTTAGTGACAGATTGCTACAGACTGTTATGTTTTTGACAGATTCTGTTTTTCGTGTGTTGTTTGCTTATTTCAATGCATCTATGGCTAATAAATTAGTTTATAAACCATAAGGAAGTTGGAATACAGTAGGTTTAACACCAATATAAATAAAGAATGAGTTCATTACAGTACCTTAAAGTAGTCTTTTGTTTTCTTTCTCTAACGGAGCTCACGAGATTTCTATTGAGTTTTGTGTTGTGAAGTTTTCAAGTTTTGGGTGAATTCTTTTGATGGATTATGGAACAAGGAGTGGCAAGAGCCTAAGCTTGGGGATGCCCATGGCACCCCCAAGATAATCCAAGGACACCAAAAAGTCAAAGCTTGGGGATGCCCCGGAAGACATCCCCTCTTTCGTCCACTTCCATCGGTAATTTACTTGGAGCTATATTTTTATTCACCAACATGATATGTGTTTTGCTTGGAGCGTCTTGTATTATTTGAGTCTTTGCTTGTTAGTTTACCACAATCATCCTTGCTGTACACACCTTTTGAGAGAGCCATACATGATTTGGAATTTGATAGAATACTCTATGTGCTTCACTTATATCTTTTGAGCTTGATAGTTGCTCATAGTGCTTCACTTATATCTTTTTGAGCGTGATAATTTTTGCTCTAGTGCTTCACTTAGATCTTTTAGAGCACGGTGGTGGATTTGTTTTAAAGAAACTTGATCTCTCATGCTTCACTTAGATTATTTTGAGAGTCGTTAATAGCATGGTAATTTGCTTAATGTTAATATACTTGGTGTTCAAGATATGTGAAACTTTCTTTTGAGTGCGTTGAATACTAAGATAAGTTTGATGCTTGATAATTGTTTTGAGATATGGAGGTAATAATATCAAAGTCATGCTAGTTGAGTAGTTGTGAATTTGAGAAATACTTGTGTTGAAGTTTGTAAGTCCCGTAGCATGCACGTATGGTTAAAGTTGTGTAACAAATTTGAAACATGAAGTGTACCTGGCTTGTGCATCCTTATGAGTGGCGGTCGGGGACGAGCGATGGACTTTTCCTACCAATCTATCCCCCTAGGAGCATGTGCATAGTACTTGATTTTTGATGACTTCTAAATTTTTGCAATAAGTATATGAGTTCTTTTGACTAATGTTGAGTCCATGGATTATACGCACTTTTACCTTTCCGCCATTGCTAGCCTCTTCGGTACCGTGCATTGCCCTTTCTCACATTGAGAGTTGGCGCAAACTTCGCTGGTGCATCCAAACTCCGTGATACGATACGCTCTATCACACATAAACCTCCCTATATCTTCCTCAAAACAGCCACCATACCTACCTATTGTGGCATTTCCATAGCCATTCCGAGATATATTGCCATGCAACTTTCCACCATTCCATTCATCATTATTATGACATACATTACTTTTGTCATATTGCCATTGCATGATCATGTAGTTGACATCGTCTTTGTGGCAAAGCCACCATGCATTATTTTTCATAAATGTCACTCTTGATTCATTGCACCATCCCAGTACACCGCCGGAGGCATTCATATAGAGTCATACCTTGTTCTAGTTTCGAGTTGTAATCCTCATGTTGTAATCAATAGAAGTGTGATGATCATCATTATTAGAGCATTGCCCAAATAAAAGAGAGAGAGAGAGAGAGAGAGAGAGAGAGAGAGAGAGAGAGAGAGAGAGAGAGAGAGAAAGGCCAAAAAAAGGGAAGGCCCAAAAAAAATAAAAAAGAAAAGAAAAGGGCAATGCTACTATCTCTTTTTCCACACTTGTGCTTCAAAGTAGCACCATGTTCTTCATGTAGTGAGTCTCATATTTTGTGCTTCAAAGTAGCACCTCGTTCTTCATGTAGTGAGTCTCATATATTGTGCTTCAAAGTAGCACCATGTTTTTCATATAGTGAGTCTCATAAGTTGTCTTTTTCATACTAGTGGGAATTTTTCATTATAGAACTTGTCTTGTATATTCCTACGATGGGCTTCCTCAAATGCCCTAGGTCTTCACGAGCAAGCAAGTTGGATGCACACCCACTAGTTTTCTTCTGTTGAGCATTCATAGCTCTAGTGCATCCGTTGCATGTCAATCCCTACTGCTCATGTTGACATCAATTGATGGGCATCTCCATAGCCAATTGATTATCCTTGTCAATGTGAGACTTTCTCCTTTTTTGTCTTCTCCACACAATCCCCATCATTATATTATATTCCACCCATAGTGCTATATCCATGGCTCACGCTCATGTATTGCGTGAAGGTTGAAAAAGTTTGAGATTATTTAAGTATGAAACAATTGCTTGGCTTGTCATCGGGGGTATAGAAGTTGGGAACATCTTTGTGTGACAAAAATGAAGCATAGCCTAACTATATGATTTTGTAGGGATGAACTTTCTTTGACCATGTTATTTTGAGAGGACATAATTATTTTGATTAGTGTGCTTGAAGTATTATTATTTTTATGTCAATATGAACTTTTGTCTTGAATCTTTTGGATATGAATATTCATATCACAATTAAGAAGATTTACATTGAAATTATACCAAAGTATCACTCCGCATAAAAAATTCTCTTTTTATCATTTACCTACTCGAGGACGAGCAGGAATTAAGCTTGGGGATGCCTGATACGTCTCCAACGTATCTATAATTTTTGATTGCTCCATGCTACTTTATCTATTGTTTTGGACTGTAATGGGCTTTATTTCCCACTTTTATATTATTTTTGGGACTAACCTATTAACCGGAGGCCCAGCCCAGAATTGTTGTTTTTTTTGCCTATTTCAGTGTTTCGAAGAAACGGAATATCAAACGGAATCCAAAAGGAATAAAACCTTCGGGAACGTGATCTTCTCACCGAACGTGATCCAGGAGACTTGGACCCTACTCCAAGAAGTGCCAGAGGCAGTCACGAGGGTGGGGGGCGCGCCCTCCCCCCTGGGCGCGCCCCCTACCTCGTGGGCCCCCTGACGCTCCACCGACGTACTCCTTCCTCCTATATATACCTACGTACCCCCAACAGATCGGGGACGGAGCCAAAAACCTAATTCCACCGCCGTACCTTCCTGTATCCACGAGATCCCATCTTGGGGCCGGTTCCGGAGCTCCGCCGGAGGGGGCATCCACCACGGAGGGCTTCTACATCATCACCATAGCCCCTCCGATGAAGTGTGAGTAGTTTACTTCAGACCTTCGGGTCCATAGTTAGTAGCTAGATGGCTTCTTCTCTCTTTTTGGATCTCAATACAATGTTCTCCCCCTCTCTCGTGGAGATCTATTCGATGTAATCTTCTTTTTGCGGTGTGTTTGTTGAGACCGATGAATTGTGGGTTTATGATCCAGCTTATCAATGGAAAATATTTGATTCTTCTCTGAATTCTTTTATGTATGATTAAGTTATCTTTGCAAGTCTCTTCGAATTATCCGTTTGGTTTGGCCAGCTAGATTGTTAGTTCTTGCAATGGGAGAAGTGATTAGCTTTGGGTTCAATCTTGCGGTGACCTTACCCAGTGACAGAAAGGGTTCCAAGGCACGTATTGTATTGTTGCCATCGAGGATAACAAGATGGGGTATTTATCATATTGCATGAATTTATTCCTCTACATCATGTCATCTTGCTTAAGGCGTTACTCTGTTTTTTATCTTAATACTCTAGATGCATGCTGGATAGCGGTCGATGAGTGGAGTAATAGTACTAGATGCAGAATCATTTCGGTCTACTTGTCACAGACGTGATGCCTATATACATGATCATTGCCTGGATAACCTCATAACTATGCTCAATTATGTCAATTGCTCAACAATAATTTGTTCACCCACCGTAGAATACTTATGCTCTTGAGAGAAGCCACTAGTGAAACCTATGGCCCCCGGGTCTATTCTCATCATATCAATCTCCATCACTTTATTTACTTGCTTTTGCTTTTACTTTTTACTTTGCATCTTTATACCAAAAATACCAAAAATATTATCTCTATCAGATCTCACCCTCGTAAGTGATCGTGAAGGCATTGACAACCCCTAAGCATTGGCTGCGAGTAGCTATCGTTTTGTGCAGGTACGAGGTACTTGCGCATGGTCTCCTACTGGATTGATACCTTGGTTCTCAAAAACTGAGGGAAATACTTACACTACTGTGCTGCATCATCCTCTCCTCTTCGGGGAAATCCAACGCAAGCTCGAGACGTAACATTCATCACAAGAGAGTAGAGGGGGAGAAACATCATAAGATCCAACTACAATAGCAAAGCTCGGGATACATCAAGATCGTGCCATAGAGGGAACACAAGAGAGAACACGAGAGAGAGAGAGATCAAACACATAGCTACTGGTACATACCCTCAGCCCCGAGGATGAACTACTCCCTCCTCGTCATGGATAGCGCCGGGATGATGAAGATGGCCACCGGTGATGGGTTCCCCCTCCGACAGGGTGCTGGGAAGGGCTCCCGAGAGGTTTTTGTTGGCTACAGAGGCTTGCGGCGGCGGAACTCCCGATCTATCTTCTGTTCTGGAAGTTTTACGGTATGTAGGTATATATGGGTGCAAGGGGTACGTCGGTGGAGCTTTGGGGGCCCCACGAGGCAGGGGGGCGTGCCCTAGGGGGGTGGGCGCGCCCCCCACCCTCGTGGCCAGCTCCTGTATCTTCTGACGTGGAGTCTAAGTCTATCTGGTGGCTTTCCTTCCAAAAATAACTTCTCCAGTTGATTTCGTTCCGTTTCGACTCCGTCTGATATTCCTTTTCCTCAAAACACTGAAATAGGCATAAAACAACAAATATGGGCTGGGCCTCCGGTTAATAGGTTACTCCCAAAAATAATCTAAAGGTGGATAATAAAGCCCATAATCATTCAAAACAGATAATAATATAACATGAATGCTTCATAAATCATAGATACGTTGGAGACGTATCAATAGCGCGGGTTTGAGGCTATCAGCAGCGCGGGCAGCCACGCTACTACTACGGCGCTATAGCTAACAGTTAGTAGTAGCGCGGTCCATATACGCGCTACTAATGTTGACTATATCAGCAGCGCTTTTCTGAAACGCGCTACTATTAGTTAGCTGTAGCGGCTTCCTAGCCCCTCGCTACTGCTATATCTTTCACCATTTCCCCCCGCTTCCTATCCCGTTTCGGTTTCAATAAACTGCAATTTCCAGATAGTTGGTACTACTAGATATCAATTTCATAAAAGCGCTATAGGTACTAGTTAGTACTCCCTCCGTTCCAAATTACTCGTCGTGGTTTTATTTCAAACCACGACAAGTAATTTGAAACGGAGGGAGTACTAGATAACAATTTCATATATAGTCAACATGCATTCTCAAGCAGTTCTAGATGATATCGAGGACGATCATCATATGTAGTTCTAGATGATATCGACGATGATCATCATATGTAGTTCTAGATGATATCGATGATGATCATCATATGTAGTTCTAGATGATATCGACGACGATCATCATATGTAGTTCTAGATGATATAGCCACATATACATATGTAATTCTAGATGATATCGAAGACGATCATCATCCTCAAGCCTGGGCGTTGGGTGTTCCTGATAGTAATTAGGATGGCCTGTCCAACACGAAGATTCTTGCCATCAAGGAATCTCTTCCACCCAACCGAGTTTAAGAGTGTGCGACCGTCCGTGTCCACGCGGTAAGTACAAGTTGTGATGGAGCCCCTTGCGGTAAGGCGTAGTCCAGCTGAGCCTTCTTCATCAGGCTCGATACCATAACTCACAGATAGGCTCTTTGCCAATTTCTGAATAATAAAAGCATATCAATTAATAAATAGCCTCGCACATACTCTTGCAAATAAGTATATATGAATTATCTACACTATTAATAGTTCCTTAGATTCTACACTAATAAGCATGTGATCGGACACTACACTAAAGCATATCATCGACTAGATTCCACACAACATATCATTGGACTCTACACTAAGCATATCATCAGATAATTTGCATTTGTAAGTATAACATACCATATCATGGGATAATTTGCATTTGTAATTATAACATACCATAAAATGACACAATGCAGTAATGCCAACACTAAAAACAAAATAGTTGTTACATTTCATATAATTTCTTACCGCCGCATGACGAAAACTCGGCTGGAAGTAGATGCCGAACAGCTTGCCAGTTGCAAGGCTGCTGGCGCACCTTGACTTGCACAATCGACATGGTGGTGGTGGTGGCGCCATTTTCCTAAAGCAATATGAGCAAAGGATTAACGATCCACTTCACAGGAAAGAAAAACAGTAGCATGTGATATTTTTGGTTCTTCTTCAGTTATATTTTTCATAGCTTACTAACACCTTCTAGAATAGAACCAACAGCTAGCAGGCAAATGCCAAATCTTCCGCGAGAAGCAATTTGATTCTTCTTTCGTGAGAAGCAATTTCATGGACAGTTATAATCCTAAGATCTAGCTAGGTGGTGCCAAATCTTCAGAGCTATCAACTAGCATACTAAATCAACTAAATCAAAATGTTCTATAAATCAACTAAATAAACTAGCCTACTAAATCAACTAAATCAAAATGTTCTAAATCAACTAAATCAACTAGCCTACTAAATCAAATAAATCTTATGGACTATATCAAAATGTTGCATATGAAGTAGCCTACTAAATCAAAATGTAGCAGGGAGGAGGGGTTGTGGATGGAGGAGGGAGAAGGGAGAAGGAGGGGCGACTGGAGGAGGAAGGAGAGAGTAGAACGGAGGAGGAAGGGCGGAGCGAGGAGGGGCCGGCCAGCGGCGAGTCGAGGGAGGACGGAGGAGGAGGGCGGTATCGAGTCGAGCGAGAAGGAGGAGGTGATGGTGGCGTAGAGGGAGGAGGGGTAGGCGACGGCAGCTGGTGGGGGCGATGGCGGCCGGTGGGGGAGGACTAGCGCGGGGGTGGGGGTTGAGGGTGAGATCAAGTGAGTGTGAGTGTGAGTGCATCAGATAGAGGAGAGTGTGGGTGGTGGGAGATAGATAGTTTTAGCAGTAGCGCGCTAAAGGTAAAGGCACTACTGCTAAACTACATAGCAGTAGCGCACTCCAAATTAATGTGCTGCTGCTAGAACTAGCTTCACGGTGGGGTCATGGTAATTATAGCAGTAGCGCGGCTTAGAGGAGGCGCGCTACTGCTACATTTATTTCAGCAGCGAGTACTGCAGGAGCGCGCTACTGCTACATTGAAGCAGCGCCTTATTTTAAAACGCGCTGCTGGTAAGATTATGTGTATAAGCTTTTCCCTAGTAGTGTGAGACACCCAATATATCAACTCTGACTTTGCGCATCATCTTAGTAGTCTCCAGGTTATCATGAAGCTCGCTCCGTGTGCACTAGGAAGGTCATCCGACTTTACTAGAGTTGCTCCTAGTATTTTGCAGAACCATCTAGTCTCCAGCGCCAAATTCCTCGACCACACATATCTCGACCCGGGCCCGCCTGGTAGGCCCGACATGGACTAGTTGTTCTTTTTTAGACTCCCAGGTGGACTAACACATGAGAAGCATGTCCATTCTCTCAGTCTGATCAGAATCAAGCGTTTTGTCTCTGATTCTAGACCAGCCAAGGCACCATCCATGCTTTTGAAGCATAATCTCATCCATTTGATGAACTTTTTTTGAAAAAAGTGTGAAGTTAAATAACGCTAATATAATGAATATTGAAAGTGATGCCTCCACAACGACGCTAAAAAGGTGGTTAATGACCCTTTGTGATCTGATTTCAGATTACATATAGTCTCTTACCTTTTCCCTAAGGAGTCACCCTCGGTATCAGACCCATGGGAGGAAGTGCTCTATGAAAAAGATTCAAGCAAGTTATTGTTCTTGGAAAATGCTCTTGTTTCTTATACCTTTTTAAATAACCTTTTTTGGTGTAAACTGTTGGGGAACGTAGTATTTCCAAATTTCCTACGCACATGCAAGATCATGGTGATGCATAGCAACGAGCGGGGAGAGTGAGTCCACGTACCCTCGTAGACCAAAAGCGGAAGCGTTAGCACAACGCGGTTGATGTAGTCATACGTCTTCACGATCCGACCGATCCAAGTATCGAACGTACGACACCTCTGTGTTCAACACATGTTCAGCTCGATGACGTCCCGCGAACTCCGATCCAGCAGAGCTTCACGGGAGAGTTTGTCAGCACGAGGCGTGGTGACGGTGATGATGTTGCTACCGATGCACGGCTTCGCCTAAGCACCGCTACAATATGACCGAGGTGGAATATGGTGGAGGGGGGCACCGCACACGGCTGGAATAGATCACCAGATCAACTTGTGTGTCTAGAGGTGCCACCTGCCCCCGTATATAAAGGAGCAAGGGGGGAGGTGGCCGACCAGGAGGAGGGCGCGCCAAGGGGGGAGTCCTACTCCCACCGGGAGTAGGACTCCTCCTTTCCTTGTAGGAGTAGGAGAAGGGGGGAGGAGGAGAGAGGGTGGAAGGAAAGGGGGGCGCCGCCCCCCTCCTGTACAATTCGGACTAGAGGGGGAGGGGGCATGCAACCATGCCTTGACCGCCCCTCCTCTTCTCCACTAAGGCCCATGAGGCCCATTATACTCCACGGGGGGTTCCGATACCCCCCCCAGTACTCCGATATATGCCCGAACTCATCCGGAACACTTCCGAAGTCCAAACATAGTCATCCAATATATCGATCTTTATGTATCGACCATTTCGATACTCCTCGTCATGTCCGTGATCATATCCAGGACTAAGAAATATCTTCGGTACATCAAAACACATAAACTCATAATACCGATCGTCATCGAACTTTAAGCATGCGGACCCTACGGGTTCGAGAACTATGTAGACATGACCAAGACTCATTTCCGGTCAATAACCAATATCGGAACCTGGATGCTCATATTGGCTCCTACATATTCTACGAAGATCTTTATCGGTCAAACCGCATAACAACATACGTTGTTCCCTTTGTCATCGGTATGTTACTTGCCCAAGATTCGATCGTCGATATCTCAATACCTAGTTCAATCTCGTTACCTGCAAGTCTCTTTACTCGTTATGTAATGCATCATCCCGCAACTAACTCATTAGTCACATTGCTTGCAAGGCTTATAGTGATGTGCATTACCGAGAGGGCCCAGAGATACCTCTCCGACAATCGGAGTGACAAATCCTAATCTCGAAATACGCCAACTCAACAAGTACCTTTGGAGACACCTGTAGAGCACCTTTATAATCACCCAGTTACGTTGTGATGTTTGGTAGCACACAAAGTGTTCCTCCGGTAAACGGGAGTTGCATAATCTCATAGTCACAGGAACATGTATAAGTCATGAAGAAAGCAATAGCAACATACTAAATGATCAAGTGCTAAGATAACGGAATGGGTCAAGTCAATCACATCATTCGCCTAATGATGTGATCTCGTTAATCAAATGACAACTCATGTCTATGGTTAGGAAACTTAACCATCTTTGATTAACGAGCTAGCCAAGTAGAGGCATACTAGTGACACTATGTTTGTCTATGTATTCACACATTTATTATGTTTCCGGTTAATACAATTCTAACATGAATAATAAACATTTATCATGATATGAGGAAATAAATAATAACTTTATTATTGCCTCTAGGGCATATTTCCTTCATAAACAACGATATGGAAATAGGCATGGGTATGAGGACTATACTTACAATTTTGTATGTGTACATGGGATCTCGTCTTGATTTACAAGATGGTTCTTGTAGACCCGTTGTGGTGTGCTTACAACGCTATGAAGTGGGGTGTGAGTCCAAAGTACATCACAACCAGTTCATGACATGCATTCAGATTCAGTTGTCCAACTGCTGGTCCTGACCATCGTGTGGGGTTACCCCGCTTATTAAAGATTTCTCCAGACAAAAGCATTGAATGTTTAATGGCTACACCTCATATATCCCCAAGGAATTGATTTCTGCTACCGTACTAATCCTTTTTGTCACTGGTTTTGCCATTAGAAGTTACAACTACTCAAAAATGCCATCTATCCATGAGATGCCTGCTCAAAAATGCAATTAGATATCTAAAAAAATGCCATCATTAAGTTAGATGTTTTCTCAAAAATGACATTAGACATTGTTATTTTCATGTCAAACCCGTTGACCATGTTACATGACAAAAATAAGCCGATTCTCACAATGATAAGTGTGGCCCCGCTTGTCAGGAGTAACCAAGCGAATAATTTTACAGGAAAATAAGAACGATGTTGGGATCAAGTAGGCCCCTCACTTTATTTTACTGTAGTGAGATAGAGCACTACTAGGAAAACGGCTATAGATGAAATGGACATTAATGGTGCACCACATATAGGTGCGCCATTAAACTCCAAATACTAATGGCGCACCACATACACGGTGCGCCATTAGTAACAATTTTTTTTATTTTTTTCAAAACTAGTAATGGCGCACCAGGGGATAGTGCGCCATTACTAGTTTAACTAGTAATGGCGCACCACACCCTCAGTGCACCACTACTAACATTTTTTTTCAAAACTAGTAATGGCGCACCAGGTTTCTCCAGTTTACCGTACGAAGGATGAACCATGGCTCCTGCCAGGGTCAACATTTAAGGCTGACCACTGGAGGGCAGCAACCGATTCTTCTGGAGGTCGAAGGGGTTGCCTACAACGGGGCCTATCCGACCCAAGACTCTTTCGTCGTTCATAAAGTCTACAATAACGAATTTGACTAGGCCGCTCTTGAGGAAGTTCTTAAAATCCTGGCATTCAACATCGGCATGGCATATGTGGTAGACCAAGCATAAGTCATGCACGCAAACCTGGATCACGGCGGGCTTCTTATTCTCTTCCTCCTTTAGATCCTTCTCTCGTCCAAGGACTATGGTGTACTCAACATCTAGCCCAGCGACCCACTCATCATTTGAGTTTTCGAACATGCGTCTGAAGCGAGCAAGGCATCCTTTCACCATCGCGGAAGAATGGGTGTAGATGACGTCAAACTCATCGTCGGTGATGGTTCTAACCTTGTACTCACCACCGATCATGGAGATTTGGGACGCCATGGATTTGGGAGGAGGGTTAGGATTAGTGGAACTGCCATAATGTGAAAGGACGGGACGACTAGGAGCAAACTGCCATAATGTTAAAGGACGTCTGGGGACGAGTAGAAGCGAACTGCCAGCGTGCGAACGACAGGGTAGTGGCTTTCCATTCTCCCATGATACGGGCTTCCAAGAGCCCTTGGATCTGATATGAACGGTTGCATGGCGTGATTCTAGACCTATGGGTGAATATCCTATCCTGGAGGGTTATTCTGCAAATTTTCAGCAACTTAGCATGCGACCGTTCGATCTCAGATCCAAGGGTTGCCAGCAACCCGTATCATGGTCGTGCCTACCACGACCATCACCTCGTTCGCACGGTCGCGCCCTTGGAGATTTAACACAGTGCATTAGGCTATCTGATGTTGGCATGTCATACATAGTCATCACTTAGTCACTCATACTACAACAAGGTTAGCTATAAGGTTGGCTATAAGTGTATTTTTTTACTTCTCTCTATCTCTTTCTTCGTAGTATTTATTGCATTTGCCAAGGAGTGACCTCTTCCAATGAAATGGTGCTTAGATGAGGTGCTAAGGGCATTAAATGGCTTAGCAATCAAGTCCCCAATGCACAGGTGCTTAGTTTTTTGTTGCTAAGTTTGCTTCATTTAATTTGCTATAGACTCAAAATTGTCTTTTCACCTAGGTACACGCGCTTAGCACCATTTCTTCCTTGGGTCACCAAAATAGTCTCTCTCTTCTCAATTAACTTGCCACATCAGACTTTATGCCTATGCGGTAAGCTTAGCACCTGTTGGAGCAAGTAAGTACAATATGTTGGGGAAAGTTGCAGAAAATAAAAATTTACTATGCTTCACCAAGATCAATCTATGGAGTCATCTAGCAACGAGAGAGAGGAGTGCATCTACATACCCTTGTAGATCGCGAGCAGAAGCGTTCAAGAGAACGAGGTTGATGGAGTCGTACTCGTCATGATCCAAATCACCGTAGATCCTAGTGCCGAACGGACGACACCTCCACGTTCAACACACGTACGATTGGGAGAGACGTCTCCTCCTTCTTGATCCAGCAAGGGGGAAGGAGAGGTTGATGGAGATCCAGCAGCATGATGGCATGGTGGCGGAAGTAGCGGAGAATCTCGGCAGGGCTTCGCCAAGCTCAGCGAGAGGGAGAGGTGTTGCAGGGGGAGAGGGAGGCACCAGGGGCATGGGTGCGCAACCCTCCCTCCCCCCTCTTTATATAGGGGCCCTGGGGGGCGCCGCCCCCCTAGAGATCCAATCTCAAGGGGGGGGGAAGGGGGGACTTGCCCCCCAAGTCAGGTGGGGCGCCCCCCACCCCTAGGGTTTCCAACCCTAGGCGCAGGGGGAGGCCCAAGGGGGGTGCACCAGCCCACCAGGGGCTGGTTCCCTTCCCACTTCAGCCCATGGGGCCCTCCGGGATAGGTGGCCCCACCCGGTGGACCCCCGGGACCCTTGCGGTGGTCCCGGTACAATACAGGTGACCCCCGAAACTTTCCTGGTGGCCCAAACTGGACTTCCTATATACAAATCCTTACCTCCGGAACATTTCGGAACTCCTCGTGACATAGGAGATCTCATCCAGGACTCCGAACAACTTTCGGGTTACCGCATACTATATCTCTACAACCCTAGCGTCACCGAACCTTAAGTGTGTAGACCGTACGGGTTTGGGAATCACACAGACATGACCGAGACAGCTCTCCGGCCAATAACCAACAGCGGGATTTGGATACCCATGTTGGCTCCCAGATGTTCCACGATGATCTCATCGAATGAACCACGATGTCGAGGATTCAAGTAATCCCGTATACAATTCACTTTGTCAATTGGTACGTTACTTGCCCGAGATTCGATCGTCGGTATCCCAATACCTCGTTCAATCTCATTACCGGCAAGTCACTTTACTCGTACCGTAATGCATGATCCCGTGACCAACTACTTGGTCACATTGAGCTCATTATGATGATGCATTACCGAGTGGGCCCAGAGATACCTCTCCGTCATACGGAGTGACAAATCCCAGTCTCGATCCGTGTCAAAGCAACAGACACTTTCGGGGATACCTATAGTATACCTTTATAGCCACCCAGTTACATTGTGACGTTTGGTACACCCGAAGCACTCCTACGGTATCCGTGAGTTACACGATCTCATGGTCTAAGGAAATGATACTTGACATTAGAAAAACTCTAGCAAACGAACTACACGATCTTGTGCTATGCTTAGGATTGGGTCTTGTCCATCACATCATTCTCCTAATGATGTGATCCCGTTATCAATGACATCCAATGTCCATAGTCAGGAAACCATGACTATCTGTTGATCAATGAGCTAGTCAACTAGAGGCTCACTAGGGACATGTTGTGGTCTATGTATTCACACATGTATTACAATTTCCGGATAACACAATTATAGCATGAATAATAGACAATTATCATGAATAAGGAAATATAATAATAATCATTTTATTATTGCCTCTAGGGCATATTTCCAACAGTCTCCCACTTGCACTAGAGTCAATAATCTAGTTACATTGTGATGAATCGAACACCCATAGAGTTCTGGTGTTGATCATGTTTTGCTCGCGGAAGAGGTTTAGTCAACGGATCTGCGACATTCAGATCCGTATGCACTTTGCAAATATCTATGTCTCCATCTTGAACATTTTCACGAATGGAGTTGAAGCAACGCTTGATGTGCCTAGTCTTCTTGTGAAACCTGGGCTCCTTAGCAAGGGCAATAGCTCCAGTGTTGTCACAGAAGAGAGTGATTGCCCTGACGCATTGGGTATGACTCCTAGGTCGGTGATGAACTCCTTCATCCATATTGCTTCATGCGCTGCCTCCGAGGCTGCCATGTACTCCGCTTCACATGTAGATCCCGCCACGACGCTTTGCTTGCAACTGCACCAGCTTACTGCCCCTCCATTCAAAATATACACGTATCCGGTTTGTGACTTAGAGTCATCCAGATCTATGTCGAAGCTAGCGTCGATGTAACCCTTTACGACGAGATCTTAGTCACCTCCATAAACGAGAAACATATCCTTAGTCCTTTTCAGGTACTTCAGGATATTCTTGACCGCTGTCCAGTGTTCCATGCCGGGATTACTTTGGTACCTTCCTACCAAACTTACTGTAAGGTTTACATCAGGTCTGGTACACAACATGTCACACATAATAGACCCTATAGCCGAGGCATAGGGGATGACACTCATCTTTTCTTTATCTTCTGCCGTGGTCGGGCATTGAGCCGAGCTCAATTTCACACCTTGCAACACAGGCAAGAACCCCTTCTTGGACAGATCCATATTGAACTTCTTCAATATCTTATCAAGGTATGTGCTTTGTGAAAGTACTATGAGGCGTCTCGATCTATCTCTATAGATCTTGATGCCTAATATGTAGGTCCTTCATTGAAAAACACTTATTCAAGTAGGCCTTAATGCTATCCAAAAGTTCTATATCATTTCCCATCAAAAGTATGTCATCTACATATAATATGAGAAATGCTACAGAGCTCCCACTCACTTTCTTGTAAACGCAGGCTTCTCCATAAGTCTGCATAAACCCAAACGCTTTGATCATCTCATCAAAGCGAATGTTCCAACTCCGAGATGCTTGCACTAGCCCATAAATGGATCGCTGGAGCTTGCATACCTTGTTAGCATTCTTAGGATCGACAAAACCTTCCGGCTGCATCATATACAATTCTTCCTTAAGATAGCCGTTAAGGAATGCCGTTTTGACGTCCATTTGCCATATCTCATAATCATAGTATGCGGCAATTGCTAACATGATTCAGACGGACTTCAGCTTCGCTACAGGAGAGAAAGTCTCATTGTAGTCAACCCCTTGAACTTGCCGGTAACCCTTAGCGACAAGTCAAGCTTTATAGATGGTAACATTACCATCCACGTCCGTCTTCTTCTTAAAGATACATTTGTTTTCTATCGCTCGCCGATCATCAGGCAAGTCTGTCAAAGTCCATACTTTGTTTTCATACATGGATCCTATCTCGGATTGCATGGCTTCTAGCCATTTGTTGGAATCTGGGCCCGCCATCGCTTCTTCATAGTTCGAAGGTTCACCATTGTCTAACAACATGAGTTCCAGGACAGGGTTGCCATACCATTCTGGTGTGGAACGTGTCCTTGTGGACCTTCGAAGTTCAGTAGCAACTTGATCCGAAGTACCTTGATCATCATCATTAACTTCCTCTCTAGTCGATGCAGGCACCACAGGAACATCTTCCTGAGCTGCGCTACTTTCCGGTTCAAGAGGCAGTACTTCATCGAGTTCTACTTTCCTCCCACTTATTTCTTTCGAGAGAAACTCTTTCTCCAGAAAGGACCCATTCTTGGCAACAAAGATCTTGCCTTCGGATCTAAGGTAGAAGGTATACCCAATGGTTTCCTTAGGGTATCCTATGAAGACGCATTTTTCCGACTTGGGTTCGAGCTTTTCAGGTTGAAGTTTCTTGACATAAGCATCGCATCCCCAAACTTTTAGAAACGACAGCTTAGGTTTCTTCCCAAACCATAATTCATACGGTGTCGTCTCAACGGATTTAGACGGTGCCCTATTTAAAGTGAATGTAGCTGTCTCTAGAGCGTATCCCCAAAATGATAGCGGTAAATCGGTGAGTGACATCATAGATCGCACCATATCCAATAGAGTGCGATTACGACGTTCGGACACACCGTTACGCTGAGGTGTTCCAGGCGGAGTGAGTTGTGAAACGATTCCACATTTCCTTAAGTGCGTACCAAATTCGTGACTTAAATATTCTCCTCCACGATCTGATCGTAAGAACTTTATTTTTCGGTCACGTTGATTCTCTACCTCATTCTGAAATTCCTTGAACTTTTCAAAGGTCTCAGACTTGTGTTTCATCAAGTAAACATACCCATATCTACTCAAGTCATCAGTGAGGGTGAGAACATAACGATAGCCACCGCGAGCCTCAACGCTCATTGGACCGCACACATCAGTATGTATAATTTCCAATAAGTTGGTTGCTCGCTCCATTGTTCCGGAGAACGGAGTCTTGGTCATTTTACCCATGAGGCATGGTTCGCACGTGTCAAATGATTCGAAATCAAGAGACTCCAAAAGTCCATCTGTATGGAGCTTCTTCATGCGTTTGACACCAATGTGACCAAGGCGGCAGTGCCACAGATATGTGGGACTATCATTATCAATCTTACATCTTTTGGTATTCACACTATGAATATGTGTAACATCACGTTCGAGATTCATTAAGAATAAACCATTGACCAGCGGGGCATGACCATAAAACATATCTCTCATATAAATAGAACAACCATTATTCTCGGATTTAAATGAGTAGCCATCTCGTATTAAACGAGATCCAGATACAATGTTCATGCTCAAAGCTGGCACTAAATAACAATTATTGAGGTTTAAAACTAATCCCGTAGGTAAATGTAGAGGTAGCGTGCCGACGGCGATCACATCGACCTTGGAACCATTCCCGACGCGCATCGTCACCTCGTCCTTCGCCAGTCTCCGTTTATTCCGCAGCTCCTGTTTTGAGTTACAAATATGAGCAACCGCACCGGTATCAAATACCCAGGAGCTACTACGAGTACTGGTAAGGTACACATCAATTACATGTATATCACATATACCTTTGGTGTTGCCGGCCTTCTTGTCCGCTAAGTACTTGGGGCAGTTCCGCTTCCAGTGTCCGCTTCCCTTGCAATAAAAGCACTCAGTCTCAGGTTTGGGTCCATGCTTTGGCTTCTTCCCGGCAACTGGCTTACCGGGCGCGGCAACTCCCTTGCCGTCCTTCTTGAAGTTCTTCTTACCCTTGCCTTTCTTGAAACTAGTGGTTTTATTGACCATCAACACTTGATGTTCCTTTTTGATTTCTACCTCCGCTGATTTCAGCATTGAAAATACCTCAGGAATAGTTTTCACCATCCCCTGCATATTGTAGTTCATCACAAAGCTCTTGTAGCTAGGTGGGAGCGACTGAAGGATTCTGTCAATGACCGCCTCATCCGGGAGGTTAATGTCCAGCTGGGACAAGCGGTTGTGCAACCCAGACATTTTGAGTATGTGCTCACTGACAGAACTATTTTCCTCCATCTTACAACTGTAGAACTTGTCGGAGACTTCATATCTCTCGACCCGGGCATGAGCTTGGAAAACCATTTTCAGCTCTTCGAACATCTCATATGCTCCGTGTTGCTCAAAACGCTTTTGGAGCCCCGGTTCTAAGCTGTAAAGCATGCCGCACTGAACGAGGGAGTAGTCATCAACACGCGACTGCCAGGCGTTCATAACGTCTTGAGTTGCGGGGAAAACGGGTGCTTCACCTAGCGGTGCATCTAGGACATATGCTCTTTTGGCAGCTATGAGGATGATCCTCAAGTTCCGGACCCAGTCCGTATAGTTGCTGCCATCGTCTTTCAGCTTGGTTTTCTCTAGGAACGCGTTGAAGTTGAGGGCAACATTAGCGTGGGCCAATTGATCTACAAGACATATTGCAAAGGTTTTAGACTAAGTTCATGATAATTAAGTTCATCTAATCAAATTATTTAATGAACTCCCACTCAGATAGACATCCCTCTAGTCATCTAAGTGATCCATGATCCGAGTCAACTAGGCCGTGTCCGATCATCACGTGAGACGGACTAGTCATCATTGGTGAACATCTTCATGTTGATCGTATCTTCTATACAACTCATGTTCGACCTTTCGGTCTCTTGTGTTCCGAGGCCGTGTCTGTACATGCTAGGCTCGTCAAGTCAACCTAAGTGTTTTTGCATGTGTAAATCTATCTTACACCCGTTGTATGTGAACGTTAGAATCTATCACACCCGATCATCACGTGGTGCTTCGAAACAACGAACTTTCGCAACGGCGCACAGTTAGGGGGAACACTTTCTTGAAATTATTATGAGGGATCATCTTATTTACTACCGTCGTTCTAAGCAAATAAGATGCAAAAACATGATAAACATCACATGCAATCAAATAGTGACATGATATGGCCAATATCATTTTGCTCCTTTTGATCTCCATCTTCGGGGCGCCATGATCATCATCGTCACCGGCATGACACCATGATCTCCATCATCATGATCTCCATCATCGTGTCTTCATGAAGTTGTCACGCCAACGATTACTTCTACTACTATGGCTAACGGTTTAGCAATAAAGTAAAGTAATTACATGGCGTTATTCAATGACACGCAGGTCATACAATAATTAAGACAACTCCTATGGCTCCTGCCGGTTGTCATACTCATCGACATGCAAGTCGTGATTCCTATTACAAGAACATGATCAATCTCATACATCACATATATATCATTCATCACATCCTTTTGGCCATATCACATCACAAGGCATATGCTGCAAAAACAAGTTAGACGTCCTCTAATTGTTGTTGCATGTTTTTACGTGGCTGCAATAGGGTTCTAGCAAGAACGTTTCTTACCTACGTCAAAACCACAACGTGATATGCCAATTTCTATTTACCCTTCATAAGGACCCTTTTCATCGAATCCGATCCGACTAAAGTGGGAGAGACAGACACCCGCTAGCCACCTTATGCAACTAGTGCATGTCAGTCGGTGGAACCTGTCTCACGTAAGCGTACGTGTAAGGTCGGTCCGGGCCGCTTCATCCCACGATGCCGTCGAAACAAGATAAGACTAGTAGTGGCAAGTAAATTGACAACATCTACGCCCACAACAAAATTGTGTTCCACTCATGCATAGAAACTACGCATAGACCTAGCTCATGATGCCACTGTTGGGGAACGTTGCAGAAAATAAAAAAATTCTATACTTCACCAAGATCAATCTATGGAGTCATCTAGCAACGAGAGAGAGGAGTGCATCTACATACCCTTGTAGATCGCGAGCGGAAGCGTTCAAGAGAACAGGGTTGATGGAGTCATACTCGTCGTGATCCAAATCACCGAAGATCCTAGTGCCGAACGGACGGCACCTCCGCGTTCAACACACGTACGGTTGGGAGAGACGTCTCCTCCTTCTTGATCCAGCAAGGGGGAAGGAGAGGTTGATGGAGATCCAGCAGCACGACGACGTGGTGGTGGAAGTAGCGGAGAATCTCGGGAGGGCTTCGCCAAGCTCAGCGAGAGGGAGAGGTCTTGCAGGAGGAGAGGGAGGCGCCAGGGGCATGGGTGCGCAGCCCTCCCTCCCCCCTCTTTATATAGGGACCCTGGGGGAGGGCACCGCCCCCTAGAGATCCAATCTCAAGGGGGGGGGGGCAAAGGGGGACTTGCCCCCCAAGTCAAGTGGGGCGCCCCCCACCCCCCAGGGTTTCCAACCCTAGGCATAGGGGGAGGCCCAAGGGGTGCGCACCAGCCCACCAGGGGCTGGTTCCCTTCCCACTTCAGCCCATGGGGCCCTTCGGGATAGGTGGCCCCACCTGGTGGACCCCCGGGACCCTTCCGGTGGTCCTGGTACAATACCGATGACCCCCGAAACTTTCCCGGTGGCCGAAACTGGACTTCATATATACAAATCTTTACCTCCGGACCATTCCGGAACTCCTCGTGACGTCCGGGATCTCATCCGGGACTCCGAACAACTTTCGGGTTACCGCATACTAATATCTCTACAACCCTAGCGTCACCGAACCTTAAGTGTGTAGACCCTACGGGTTCGGGAATCACACAGACATGACCGAGACAGCTCTCCGACCAATAACCAACAACGGGATCTGGATACCCATGTTGGCTCCCACATGTTCCACGATGATCTCATCGAATGAACCATGATGTCGAAGATTCAAGTAATCCCGTATACAATTCCCTTTGTAAATCGGTACGTTACTTGCCCGAGATTCGATCATCGGTATCCCAATACCTCATTCAATCTCGTTACCGGCAAGTCACTTTACTCGTACTGTAATGCATGATCCCGTGACCAACTACTTGGTCACATTGAGCTCATTATGATGATGCATTACTGAGTGGGCCAGAGATACCTCTCCGTCATACGGAGTGACAAATCCTAGTCTCGATCCGTGTCAACCCAACAGACACTTTCGGGGATACCTGTAGTATACCTTTATAGCCACCCAGTTACGTTGTGACGTTTGGTACACCCAAAGCACTCCTACGGTATCCAGGAGTTACACGATCTCATGGTCTAAGGAAATGATACTTGACATTAGAAAAGCTCTAGCAAACGAACTACACGATCTTGTGCTATGCTTAGGATTGGGTCTTGTTCATCACATCATTCTCCTAATGATGTGATCCCATTATCAATGACATCCAATGTCCATAGTCAGGAAACCATGACTATCTGTTGATCAACGAGCTAGTCAACTAGAGGCTCACTAGGGACATGTTGTGGTCTATGTATTCACACATGTATTACGATTTCCGGATAACACAATTATAGCATGAATAATAGACAATTATCATGAACAAGGAAATATAATAAAAATCATTTTATTATTGCCTCTAGGGCATATTTCCAACACAATAGTGGGCTATAATCCCGCTTTACATGGCATTTTTGCATATGTGGAGGAAAGAGGCAAGGAAAAAGTGGAGAAGTGGGCTCTCATGCAAGAGCCAGCCTCTACATGGTGGAGCATTGGGAGAGGCACCTGTATGGAGGTGGTCAGGAATCAGGAGACTCACACCGGTCGTAGCGCCGCAGTTAAAATGATAATGGCAAGTCAAATCACGGGGCCCCACCTGTCCAGCAGTAACTTGCTGTCAAATCACACAGCCCTAGTTTGCAGCAGCCTACTCCCTCATCTTCTCGCATCTCTGTCGAACCGACTAGGCGGAACTGCCCTACCTACCGCACAGGAAAAGCCCCGCCCTCGACTTTTAAATTGTACACTATACTAATTTTGTATCCATGGATTGTGCCATGGAGCAAAGCCTCAAGAAAACGACGGTACACATGTACGGAGTATATAGCATGCCCGTCGCATTCGCATCGCACCCCAGATGGTCGGTCGGTCTGGCATGCTGCTCTTCGAATGGAACAAGCGTCATATCGTGTTTGCACACACATGTGGGACCACAATTGAGAACCAACCATAGGCACACTCCCCGGCCCCACAAGTCGGGTGACTTAATAGAAGAGAGAGACGAGCGATAGTACTAGAGAAGTGTTGTACTACGTTGGTGCCTCGACGATCCCTGCAAGACACGGAAGATCAGGTCATCCATGCATGTGACCAGACTCCAGCAGACACGCCTGGATTGGCTAGCGTCTACATATCATGCAGGCTGTGTTGTACAGGGTTGTAGTTCTGGTGAGAAATCTAAAAAAAGGTTTCTTGTCATCTCGCAAAATTAGGTGTCATGTGCTTCGGATCACTGCGAGGGTTAAACAACGACAACTGAGTTGGGCTAGTCATTGGGGGCACATGCATGAAGACTACTTGGCTGCCATCTAGGTCAAGCCGTCTATGTTAATTAGGACATCTATCGAGGGACCCCTTTTCTACGAGTTTATCTTTAATTTGAGCTTTGATCCTCGTCTAGTTTGTCCGTCGGGATTCATGTTGTCTCCTTTGGGCAGTGAGGTTATGATTTCTTGTCATGTGGCATTTTTTCGTGTTATATGTTATAATCCGGTGATTCAGATCAAAATGACGATAACTGCGCCTCCGGGACACATGCATGAAGACTTAGTGCAACACTTCTCTAGTACAATCACAATGGAGAAGAGGGAGAGGCGAGACGGTGGTTTTGGAATGGAGATGATGGAGAGGAGAGGAGGTGGTTTTGTAATGGAGAAGAGGGAGAGGAGCGTGCGGCAGCGATTTAGGATTGGACGAGAGGGCCGGTGTGCTGTGATTGGATCAAAATCAAAATCAATTTACCCTTCAATTAAGAAAGCTACCCCACATTAACTAGTCTCCCTTTTATTCTGGGTCATAATTGACCATGATTTTCGCAAATAAAATATATGTTATACGTTGCAAAAATAATATAATTTGGAAGTACATTCAGATACGAACCAAACGATACAATTTTTGGTGACATGCATTCCTGCTTGTCAAATACAGTACGTGGTCAAACTTTAACCCAAAATACGCAAAACAAAAAAATACTTCCAAGACCAGCGTCGCTCTTCCGCTCTTCTCCTCTTAAACCACCGCCGCTCCTCTCCTGTTCCAATCTAAATCTAGTGCCGCTCCTCTCCTCTTCCATTTCAAAACCACCGCCCCTCCTCTCTTGTTCCAATCCAAACTAGCATCGCTCCTCTCTCGTTCTAATCCAAAACCAGCGCTGCTCCTCTCCTCTTCCATTCAAAAACCACCGCCGGCGAGTGAAGGTGTTGTGGAGAAGTAGATCGATGGAGGAGTACAACCGATACGTGAGGATCACAGACGGCGACCCTGTGAAGCTAGCTAGGATGTTGGAGATACATCTTGGTTTGACAACAATGACCAACTAGCGGCGACGGCGACATCCATGGCCAAATATCTGCAACAGAGCGAAAAGGCGGCAATACTCCCAGAGGGAGTCGCGCGGGAGTACATAGAGCTGCTCCTCTGGGCCATGGAGCAAACAGATTCACCGAATCCGATCGTGAGGGAGCAGTGGTGGGAGTATCGATCCCAGATGGAGCATCCACCATAAATTGAAGGATCGAGCATCTACAGGTGCCATTTGTGAGGGTGTCGTGCCAGAGCGAGCCGGTGGAGTCTTCATCGACCGAACCCAACTGCAAGAGGAGAAAAGTAGTTGGCCCGACGACGCTTCCCCGCCATCCTCTCCCTCGCCGTTCACATTGTCTCACGGGGCGGCTGTCTACCGCCGAGGAATAGGAGGGGACTGCCCCCCCAACCCAATAGTCGGGCAGGTTGTGAATTGTCAGGAGGAGCTTAGGGTTGTCGGTATTTGCAGGTTGTGAATTGTGTTTTGTGTTGTGTATTTTGAGAGTACTTTCAGATATGAATGTCTTTTGAATTTCAGATTTGCAGTATTGAGCATATGAAGTATTTTATGAATTCTAGAGATCTATTTTTAGCACTTAAAAAAAGTAGTTTCATAGGAGTATAAAAGTGCAGACAATGTGATTCTCAGATAAGAAACTACAACTTTCAGAGGCATAGCATTTATATTAGCACGGCCTTTTCAAAAAGGGTTAACATCATGTTGGATGTTTTATTCATGGTTGAAAATGGAACTACAAGCCAGTTAACATCATGTTGATCAACATTCATGCATAGCACATCTTCATATGATGCACAGTCAAAAAGATATGCTATTTTCAAAATGCCCACACAATGTCGAGTGTGCAAAACACAGAGAAAACGAGGGACGAAGTTTTGGCAAGTGTTGGACGTGGTGTGCGTAGATGACAATGGGGACCCACATGTCAATAAAGGTAGAGGCAAAAAATTTGGAGATATTTTCGCTGCACAGGTGGAATCGAACCCGGGCGGAACAACTGTCGGGTAGTGTCACTTGGCCACTAGGCTAGTTCAGTAGTTTCTTTACTAATAAGGCACTTCCTCAGGTGGCCGGATCCCCTCCCGCGCCTTTGTGCGCTCGCCGCGACGCCACTATCTACCGTTGTGAACATGCTGAACAAATGAGTAATCTGGAGAGGACTGTACATGGAGAGGCGGACAGTCGGGACCCACTAGGTCTATGGCCGTACGCAAGCAAGTGCCTCATCGAAAAAATAGTTCCTCCTAATGCTATACTGATGTTGGGGCCCACGACTTTGTCAACATAGTTACATTTTTAGGTGCTTCAACGTAGTTACCATAGGAGATAAATTCACAACGAAGCCGGGGAGCTGGCAGGTATCATTTATTATCACTGGGGCAGCAAGTATCAGCTGGTTTTGGGCTGCACCGTCTAGGCTTTCTTTTTTAACATGCGCAGCCCATGACATGCCGGTTCGTATTTTCTTGAGGGCCGTCATGTATCAACCGGCCTATGGACCTCTCATCTGAGGTTTTATTTTTCCTGAAACATCGGCAACCCAATTTATGAATTTTTTTGAAGAAAGCGCAGAGGTCTGTTCTATTTTTCTATATAAGAATAGGAACGCCTGGTCCAACTTATGTTTCCCTTCTAACTATATTATATATATTTAAATTATTTTATATGTTACCATATATTATTTTTATTGTCATCATATATTTAACAGATACTTACATATGTAAGTAAACAATATCCCACATCTTATTAACTTATAAAAATAATTTCTTAACAATAAAATCCTGGATTTTTTTGGCACGAAAATCCTAGTGATTGTGTACAAAATCTTGGTAAGATTTAAGGACGAGTGTAATAATAAATCACTTATTATTTAAATATATTTATAACAAAATGCTCAGCCCCTGTTTATTTTTTGATAATATTGCTGGCCCAACCCAACATTATAATTAGAATCAACCCAGCAAAATCGTGTATTTCGAGAAAGTGCAAATGGCCTGTAATTTTTTAGGAAAAAAATAAATGGGCCGCATGGACGCTGCATTATTTGTTCACCCAGCCCAGCTAATGGACTGTAATTCAAAAAAAAGATCAAATTGACTGCAAATTCTACCCCGCAAAAAAAAGACTGTTAAGTCTGAAAAATGGGTTGAATACATGTCACATTTTTGGAGGCTGAAATGTGGGCCAATAGGTCGAAGCCAACACAAGTCATTGTCAACTTAGTCAACAAATGATTCTGACATCGTTAGCCATTGGATTTACATCCAACGACCGACATCCATCTTCAATCTCTTGTCTTCTTCCTCTAGCGCCGCCGAGACCACCCCCCGCCTCCTGCTGCTAGCAGCTCTGCTTAGCACGCTTCGCTATGAAGCGCTACTCCACCGTTGGCTAGGCCATCCCTCCACCCCTGCACACCTCCTGTTCTTCTCCAGCGACTGCCGAATCACACCGCACCAGAACCAGTTAACCCTCATACACCTCTCCGTCTGCGACTCTACTCCCGCGTCTTTCCATCTCCGGCATGTTGCTGTCCGGGGCCTCGCCGTCGTCCACCACCTTGGATGCGCTCGGTGCGGCGTGGTCAACGTGGTCAATGAACGACACCATCGGAAGTAGACTGTGCATGGAGAGGGTGATAGCTAGGTCCACGGCCGCACACAAGGAAATGCCTCATTATTATGCGCAAAATAATGATTCCTCCACCTGATAGCTAGGACCCACCGGATAGCTAGGACCCACCGGAAGGGCCTCTGTATTTCGCGAAAAAAATGTTCCCCCCACTGACAGGTCAGACCCACCAGCTATATCTTTGCACGCAAGGAAGTGCCTCCTTATTGCGCACAAAAAAATGAATACCCCCTGCTAGCTGGGACCCACCATAGGGGGAGGCTGACTTGTGGGCCAACTAAGTTGACGGGGATAGAGGGCTTTGTTAACTTAGTCAATATGAACATTTCTAGCTCCAGTGACCGTCGATGTCCATCCAACGGCCATATTGCTTCTTCAACCTCTGGTCTTCTTGTTCCAGCTGCCCAAACCAGCGCCGGTCGTGCCGCGTGCTCCTGCCTCTCGTGGCTGGCTGTGATGCCGCGGAGGCCTCACCGCCCCTACTACTCCCACCGCTAGCCAAGCCATCCCTCTACTCACCCATACCCCCTGTTATTCTGTCGCGATGGCAGCCTCACATAGCAGCCGAACCAGTGAACCCTCATACTCCTCTACGCGTGGGCATCTACTACCGCGTCTTCCTCAACTCTGCGTCATCCCCTTCCTAGGCCTCGCCGTCGTCCACCGCCCTGGTGCTCTCGGCACCGCTGGTCAATGTGGTCAAGGAACGACTTCCATCGGAAGAGTACTGTATGTTGATAGGCTGACAGCTGGGCCCAGGGCAGCCACAAGGAATTGGCTCCTTATTACGCGCAAAATAATTATTCCTCCACCTGATAGCAGGGACCCACCGGATGGGCCACTGTATTTAGCGAAAAAATGTTTCCCCCCTAATTGTTGGGACCCACCAGCTACATCTTTGCACGCAAGGAAGTGTGTCCGGGCAAAAAAAATGATTCGCCCCCCTAACTGCTGGGACCCACCAGCTACATCTTCGCACGCAAGGAAGTGCCTGACAGTCGGGACCCACCTGGTCGAAGCATAGCATTGTCATTCTGGTCGCGAACGTGTACATACATACTGGTCGATGTAGACGCGCATGTGTCATAGTAGAGGCACGCACGTAGCATGTACACGTACGTACAACGTCCAGAGTGCAAGAAAGTAAATACGGCCGCGTACGTACATATGGGAGGGGTCTCAAATGCCTAATCATGCATACGTACAGCCAAGGCTCATGTACATGGCTGGGTCGGATGGAGAAACTGAGTCATCGTCATGTTCATGGGGAGCCAACCGGCTGGGTCGGAACGGAATGCGTCGTTGTGTTCATCGGGAGGGCTTGGATGGAATAGCCGATGGAAACGAGGCCTGGCGTACCGCAGAACGGAGGAAACGGTCTTGTGTTTGACTGGCCACGGTCGAAACGGGATCCTGTTCATCGGGAGGGGTCTGGCGTACCATAGAACAGAGGAAATAGACTTCTATTGGACCTCCTATGGTCGAAACGGGGTCCTGTTGATCAGGAGGGGTGTGGCGTATCACAGAACAGAGGAAACGAACTTGTATTTGAGTGCTACGGTCGAAACGGGGCTCCTGTTCATCGGGAGGGGTGTGGCGTACCACAAAACGGGACTCCACGGGATACTGTTCATCTCCACTGTTGACCCCCTCCAGCCTCCACGGGCTACTGTTCATCCACCGTTGACCTCCTCCAACCTCCACCCGCGACTGTTCATCCACGGGCTCCTGTTCATCTAGCCTCCATAGTGCGCTACTCCACTGGCTACTGTTCAACCAGCCCTCTCCACGGGCTCCTGTTCAACCACCCCTCCATGGGCTACTGTTCATCCAGCCCTCCACCGTCTACTGTTCATCCATCCCTCCACGGGGTCGTCCTGTTCATCCAGCCCTCCATGGGGTCCTGTTCATCCAGCCCCAACCGGTTCGATCGATCGGGGTCCTGTTCATCAGAGGCAACACCACGGGGTCTTGTTCATCCACCCCCACCGGTAACTGTTCATCCAACCCCCTGCAGCAATGCTCAGTGTTCATCCAAACCCCCCAGCAACGCTCGCTGTTCATCCAGAGGCAGCATCGATCGGCTTCGATTCAGTTAGCAGCATTAGCAAAGGAATCGCTCGATTGCTCGGGTTCAGTGATGACCCACAAGTGTAGGGGATCTATTGTAGTCCTTTCAATAAGTAAGAGTGTCGAACCCAATGAGGAGCAGAAGGAAATGATAAGCATTTTTTAGTAAGGTTTTCTCTGCAAGCACTGAAATTGTAGGTAATAGATAGTTTTGTGATAAGATAAATTATAGCAAGTAATAAATAATAAAAGTAAATAAGGTGCAGCAAGGTGGCCCAATCCTTTTTGTAGTAAAGGATAAGCCTGGACAATTTCTTATAATGAGAAAAGCGCTCCCAAGGACACATGGGAATTATCGTCAAGCTAGTTTCATCACACTCATATGATTCGCGTTCGTTACTTTGATAATTTGATATGTGGGTGGACCGGTGCTTGGGTACTTCCCTTACTTGGACAAGCATCCCACTTATTATTAACCCCTATTGCAAGCATCTGCAACTACAACAAAAGTATTAAGGTAAACCTAACCATAGCATGAAACATATGGATCCAAATCAGCCCCTAACGAAGCAACGCATAAACTAGGGTTTAAGCTTCTGTCACTCTAGCAACCCATCATCTACTTATTACTTCCCAATGCCTTCCTCTAGGACAAAATAATGGTGAAGTGTCATGTAGTCGACGTTCACATAACACCACTAGAGGAAATACAACATACATCTTATCAAAATATCAAACGAATACCAAATTCACATGACTACTAATAGCAAGAGTTCACCCATGTCCTCAGGAACAAACATAAATACTCACAAAGCATATTCATGTTCATAATTAGAGGTGTAATAATATGCATTAAGGATCTGAACATATGATCTTCCACCAAGTAAACCAATAAGTATCAACTACAAGGAGTAATCAACACTACTAGCAACCCACAGGTACCAATTTGTGGTTTTGGATACAAGATTGGATACAAGAGATGAACTAGAGTTTGAGAGGAGATGGTGCTGATGAAGATGTTGATGGAGATTGACCCCCTCCCGATGAGAGGATCATTGGTGATGACGATGGTGATGATTTCCCCCTCCCGAAGGGAAGTGTCCCCGACAGAATAGCTCTGCCGGAGCTCTAGATTGGTTCCGCCAAGGTTCCGCCTCGTGGCGGCGGAGTTTCATCTCGTAAGCTTGCCCACGGTTTTTTCCAGGATAAAACCCTTCATATAGCAGAAGATGGACACCGGGGGGCCATCAGGGGGGCCAGGAGACACGGGGTGCGCCCTGTAGGGGTGG
The DNA here is from genome assembly GCF_018294505.1 of Triticum aestivum. Taxonomy (NCBI): domain Eukaryota; kingdom Viridiplantae; phylum Streptophyta; class Magnoliopsida; order Poales; family Poaceae; genus Triticum; species Triticum aestivum. Next base: position 621,721,366 of record NC_057801.1, read on the forward strand.
GCGCACCCCCACCCTACTGGACAGGGTGTGGGCCCCCTGAGGTGTTTCTTCCGCTCAATAATTCTTATTAATTCCAAAAATAAGTTTCGTGGAGTCTCTGGTCTTTTGGAGTAGTGCAGAATAGGGTTCCAATGTTTGCTCCCTTTTCAGCCAGAATTCCAGCTGCCAGCATTCCCCCTCTTCATGGTAAACCTTACAAAATAAGAGATAATAGCCATAAGTATTGATATATAATGTGTAATAACAGCCCATAATGCACTAAACATTGATATAAAAGCATGATGCAAAATGGACATATTAACTCCCCCAAGCTTAGACCTCGCTTGTCCTCAAGCGGAAGCCAAAATCGAAAAATATGTCCACATGTTTAGAGATAGAGGTGTCGATAAAAATAAAATACGGACATGAGGGCATCATCATTCTTATAACATCAACATATATAGATTTTGTCATACGAATTCTTATGCTCAAGTAACAATCAGTTCACAATGTCAAGCATGGTTCAGAAACTTCATTGAAGCTAACAAACTATAATCTCAGTCATTGGAGCAATTGCAATTTATCGTAACATCACAAAGAGTCAAGAATAGAGCTTTTCAGCAAGTCCACATACTCAACTATCATATAATCTTCTACAATTGCTAACACTCATGCAATACTTGTGGTTATGGAGTTTCAGCCGGACACTGAGAAAGATAGGGGCTTATTGTGTTGCCTCCCAACGTATTCACCTTTAGGTGATGTCAACAATAATAGTCCATGCTAACAAACATCCAATTGGATATATATATCATGATCTTTCAAACACGAGGATCTTGCCAAAGGATAAAATGAAAAAGGGAAAGGTGAAGGTCACCTTGACTCAAGCATAAAGTAAAAACATAAAGTAGGAACATAAAGTAAAAGATAGGCCCTTCGCAGAGGGAAGCAGAGGTTGTCATGCACTTTTAGGGTTGGATACACAAAATCTTAGTACGAAAGAACGTCACTTTATATTGCCACTTGTGTATGGACCTTTATTATGCAGTCCGTCGCTTTTATTGCTTCCATAACAAGATCGTATAAAGCTTATTTTCTCCGCACTAATAAGTCATGCATATTTAGAGAGCAATTTTTATTGCTTTCACTGATGACAACTTACTTGAAGGATCTTACTCAATCCATAGGTAGATATGGTGGACTCTCATGGCAAAACTGGGTTTAAGGATATTTGGAAGCACAAGTAGTATCTCTACTTAGTGCTAGGAATTTGGCTAGCATGAGGGGGAAAGGCAAGCTCAACATGTTCGGAAGGTCAATGACAATATACTTTAACTGAGATGTGAGAAAACATAAACCATTACGTTGTCTTCCTTGTCCAACGTCGACTCTTTTAGCATGTCATACTTAATGAGTGCTCACAATCATAAAAGATGTCCAAGATAGTGTATTTATATGTGAAACCTCTCTTTCCTTATTACTTCCTATTAATTGCAACGATGACCAAAACTATGTTTATCAACTCCCAACAACTTTTATGCCTCATACTTTCTATGTGTGAAGTTATCACTATCCATAAGATCCATAGGAACTCTTTTATTCTTTTTATTCTTTATTTTTCTCAAGATCATAGCAAGAAAGCAAAGCCCTTGACTCAACACTAATCTTTATTATAGAAAGCTCATGGACTCGATTACATAAAAGAGATCACAAAGCAAACTCAAAACTAGTTGATATCAAAACTTCAATCTACTAAATCAAGATACTACTAAAAGGATCAAACTAAATAAAACGGTAAATATAGGAGTGTGATGGTGATACGATACCGGGCATATCCCCCAAGCTTGGTAGTTGCCAAGGGGAGTGCCCATACCCATGTGATTATGCCCTCGGAGGTGGTGAAGTAGGAGTTGTTGATGATGAGGGTGGCTTCTTCCTCAATTTACGCTTGAGTATAATGTTTTGCTCTTTTAGGTCTCCGATCTCCCGCTCAAGACTTAATACTCTTTTGCATAGTTCTTGCTTATTTCCTGCAAGAGACAAAAAGGGATAAACTCGATCTTTGGCTTCTTTGCTCTATCCGGTAGACTTGACTTTTTAAACTCCACATGCATATCCCCCGGTTGAGGTAGTGGAACTTTGTCTTCGTCTGAGCTTGTTTCATCCTTCCCCTTAGGCTCATAGTCTTCTTCTTCTTCTTCTGTGGTCCAGCCACTATGGTCCAAGTCCTCGTAGACCTTAGGGTCTGCAAGGTAATTAACCACATAGCTTTCTCCCTCAGAATCTTGAGATGACATGTTGCTTAAACCTATGGCAGAAACAACTCGAAACGAAAACAGAGGATATTTGCGTGATACGGTGGTCAAAACTTTTGGGAGATTATATAATGAATTTTTACCGACCAAAATACATAATGTGCAAGAAAACGGAGTCTGGAAGGCACACAAGTTGTCCATGAGACAGGGGGGCGCGCCCAATAAGGGTGGGCGCGCCCTCCACTCTCGTGGGGGCCTCGTGTCCTTCCCGGACTACTTCTTTCTTCCTAAAATTCTTAAATATTCCAAAACTGATAAAAAATGCCTTTAGAATTGTTTTGGAGTCGGTTTACTTACCGTACCACATACCTATTCCTTTTCGGAGTCTGGAACGTTCTGGAAAGTGTCCCTTATGTATTCCTCCGGGGTTACGGTTTCAATAATATTAGTTTCAACATTGATAGGATTACCTGAAATATAATGTTTAATTCTTTGACCGTTCACCACCCTTGGACTTGTGCCTTCGAAGTTGTTGATTTTTATGGCACCGGAACGATAGACCTCCTCGATAACGTAAGGATCTTCCCATTTAGAGAGAAGTTTTCCTGCAAAAAATCTTAAATGAGAGTTGAATAATAACACATAATCACCTACTTTAAACTCACGCTTTTGTATTCTTTTGTCATGCCAGCGTTTGACTTTTTCTTTGAATAGTTTGGCATTCTCATAGGCTTGGGTTCTCCATTCATCAAGTGAGCTAATATCAAACAACCTCTTCTCACCGGCAAGTTTGAAGTCATAGTTGAGCTCTTTAATAGCCCAATATGCTTTATGTTCAAGTTCTAGAGGTAAATGACAAGCTTTTCCATAAACCATCTTATATGGAGACATACCCATAGGATTTTTATATGCAGTTCTATAGGCCCATAATGCATCATCAAGTTTTTTGGACCAATTCTTTCTAGATCTATTCACAGTCTTTTGCAAAATTAATTTGAGCTCTCTATTGCTCAACTCTACTTGACCACTAGACTGTGGGTGATAAGGAGATGCGATTCTATGATTGACATCGTACTTAGCAAGCATCTTACGGAAAGCACCATGAATAAAATGTGAACCACCATCAGTCATAAGATATCTAGGGACCCCAAACCTAGGAAAAATAACTTCTTTAAGCATTTTAATAGAATTGTTATGATCAACACTACTAGTTGGAATAGCTTCTACCCACTTAGTAACGTAATCAACAATAACTAAAATATGTGTGTAACCATTAAAGGCAGGAAAAGGTCCCATATAATCAAAGCACCAAACATCAAACGGTTCAATAACAAGAGAATAATTCGTAGGCATTTCTTGACGTCTACTAACATTACCAATTCTTTGACATTCATCACATGACAAGACAAACTTACAGGCATCTTTGAAGAGAGTAGGCCAATAAAAACCGGATTGCAATACCTTATGTGCAGTTCTGTCTCCAGCGTGGTGTCCTCCATATGATTCGGAGTGACACTTGCATAGGATCTGTTCCTGTTCATGCTTAGGTACACAATGTCTAATAACACCATCTACTCCTTCTTTATAAAGGTGTGGGTCATCCCAAAAGTAATGTCTTAAATCATAAAGAACTTCTTCTTTTGCTGGTATGTGAAACTAGGTGGTATAAATTTTGCAACAATGTAATTAGCATAATCAGCATACCAAGGAGCAGTACGAGAAGCATTAACGACCGCTAACTATTCATCAGGAAAGCTATCATCAATAGGCAGTGGGTCATCAAGAACATTCTCTAACCTAGACAAGTTGTCTGCAACGGGGTTCTCAGCTCCGTGTCTATCAATAATATGCAAGTCAAATTCTTGGAGCAAGAGAACCCATCTAATGAGTCTAGGCTTAGCATCTTTCTTTTCCATAAGATATTTAATAGCAGCATGATCAGTGTGAATAGTAACTTTGGAATCAACAATATAAGGTCTAAACTTATCACATGCAAACACTACTGCTAAGAATTCTTTTTCAGTAGTAGCATAATTTCTCTGGGTAGTATCAAGAGTCTTACTGGCATACTGGATAACATTTAATTTCTTATCAACTCTTTGCCCTAGGACAGCACCTATAGCATAATCACTAGCATCACACATAATTTCAAAAGGTAAATTCCAATCAGGTGGCTGAACAATAGGCGCAGTGATCAAAGCTTTCTTAAGTATTTCAAATGCTTCTACACAATCATCATCAAAGACAAAAGGAATATCTTTTTGCAATAAATTAGTCAGAGGCCTAGAGATTTTAGAAAAGTCCTTAATGAACCTCCTATAAAAACCGGCATGACCAAGGAAACTTCTTATACCTTTTATGTCCTTGGGACATGGCATCTTTTCAATAGCATCAACTTTAGCTTTATCAACTTCAATACCTCTCTCGGAGATCTTGTGCCCCAAGACAATGCCTTCGTTAACCATAAAGTGGCACTTTTCCCAATTCAAGACGAGACTAGTGTCTTCGCATCTCTGCAAAACTCGATCTAGGTTGCTCAAGCAATCATCAAAAGAAGATCCATAAACGGAGAAATCATCCATGAATACTTCACAAATCTTTTCACAAAAGTCAGAGAATATAGCCATCATACATCTTTGAAAGGTAGCAGGTGCATTACATAAACCAAAAGGCATACGTCTATAAGCAAAAGTACCGAAAGGGCAAGTAAAAGTAGTTTTTGATTGATCTTCCGCTGATACAGGTATTTGAGAGAAACCAGAATAACCATCTAGAAAGCAGAAATGTGTATGTTTGGATAGTCTTTCTAGCATTTGATCAATAAAAGGTAAAGGGTAATGATCTTTCTTAGTAGCTTTATTTAATTTACGGAAATCAATTACCATCCTATAACCTGTAATAATTCTTTGCGGAATCAATTCATCTTTATCATTAGGAACAACAGTAATACCTCCCTTTTTAGGAACACAATGGACAGGGCTTACCCATTCACTATCAGCAACGGGATAAATTATACCTGCCTCGAGGAGCTTCAATATCTCATTTCTTACCACTTCTTTCATCTTAGGATTTAATCTTCGTTGAGGATCTCTAACTGGTTTGGCATCTTTTTCCACTTTAATTTTGTGTTGGCATAGAGTAGGACTAATGCCCTTAAGATCATCCAGAGTATATCCAATAGCAGCACGGTGCTTCTTCAGAGTTTTCAATAATCTTTCCTCTTCCTGCTCTGAAAGGTTAGCACTAATAATAACAGGATATATCTTCTTTTCATCAAGATAAGCATATTTAAGATTATCAGGTAATGGTTTTAGTTCAAACACGGGATCACCCTTGGGTGGAGGAGGATCCCCTAAAATTTCAACAGGTAAGTTATGTTTCAGGATAGGTTCCTGTTTAAGGAATGCCTCATCTATTTCCCTTCTTTCTTTCATAAACATATCATTTTCATGGTCTAGTAAATATTGTTCTAACGGATCAGTAGGAGGCACGACAATAGAAGCAAGACCAATTATTTCATCTTTACTAGGTAATTCTTTATCACGGGGTTGTCTACGAAATTTAGCAAAATTAAACTCATGAGTCATATCATCCAAGCCAATCGTAACAACATCCTTTTCGCAATCAATCTTAGCTTTAACAGTGTTCAAGAAGGGTCTACCAAATATAATGGGACAAAAGTCATCTTGAGGGGAAGTAAGAACAAGAAAATCAGCAGGGTATTTAACCTTCCCACACAAGACTTCAACATCTCTAACAATCCCAATTGGTGAAATAGTATCTCTATTAGCAAGCTTGATAGTAACATCAATATCTTCTAACTCAGCAGGTGCAATGTCATGCATAATTTCTTTATATAAATCATAGGGTATTGCACTAGCACTAGCACCCATATCACATAAGCCATGGTAACAATGATCTCCTATTTTAACAGAAATAACAGGCATGCCTACAACAGGTCTATGTATCTTAGCATCTGGTTTTGCAATATTAGCAGTTTCACCACAAAAGTAAATGACATGCCCATCTAAATTATCATCCAAGAGATCTTTAACCATAGCAATACTAGGTTCAACTTTGATTTGCTCAGGAGGTGTATAAGTTCTAGTATTACTCTTACGAACAACAGTCAAAGTTTTAGCATGATCCTTTATCCTAGCAGGAAAAGGTGGTTTCTCAACATAAGTAGTAGGAATAATAGGATCACTATAAGTGATAGTCTTTTCTTCAACTTTAATAGGTGCAACTACCTTTACTTCAATGGGAGGATTATATTTAAACCACTTCTCCTTAGGGAGATCAACGTGAGTAGCAAAAGATTCACAGAAAGAAGCTACTATCTCAGAGTCAAGTCCATATTTAGCGCTAAATCCACGAAAAACATCGGTATCCATAAAAGATTTAACACAATCAAACTTAGGTGTCATACCTGACTCCTTACCATCGTCGAAACCCAATCTTCAGAGTTGCGTTTAGTTCTTTCCAATAAGTCCAATTTGAATTCAATAGTCTTCAGCATATAAGAACCAGCACAGGAAGTATCGAGCATGGTGCGATCATTGAGAGAAAGCCGAGCATAAAATTTTTGAATAATCATTTCTCTGGAGAGCTCATGATTGGGGCATGAATATAACATTGACTTAAGCCTCCCCCAAGCTTGAGCGATGCTTTCTCCTTCGCGAGGCCAGAAATTATATATGTAATTACGATCACGATGAACAAGATGCATAGGATAGAACTTCTGGTGAAATTCCAACTTCAATCGCTTATAATTCCAAGACCCCGTATCATCACCTAGCCTAAACCATGTCAATGCATCTCCCTTCAAAGATAAAGGGAAGACCTTCCTTTTGACAACATCATCGGGAATACCTGCAAGCTTAAATAATCCACAAACTTCATCCACAAAGATAAGGTGTAAATCGGGATGCAATGTTCCATCTCCTGCAAATGGATTAGCTAGCAGTTTCTCTATCATACCCGAAGGAATTTCAAAGTGAACATTTTCAGTAGGTTCAGTAGGTTGAGGAGCAACTCTTTGCTCTACTGGTCGGGGCAAAGATGCCCCGAACAAGCACCTTAAAGGATTAGTTTCCATAGTGACAAGTAACAGAAAATTTCAGCACACTATATAAATGTTTCCTTACCAAGTTCCACTCACCAAAAGCGCTACACTCCCCGGCAACGGCGCCAGAAAAGAGTCTTGATGACCCACAAGTGTAGGGGATCTATCGTAGTCCTTACAATAAGTAAGAGTGTCAAATCCAACGAGGAGCAGAAGGAAATGATAAGCGGTTTTCAGTAAGGTTTTCTCTGCAAGCACTGAAATTGTAGGTAATAGATAGTTTTGTGATAAGATAAATTGTAGCAAGTAATAAATAATAAAAGTAAATAAGGTGCAGCAAGGTGGCCCAATCCTTTTTGTAGCAAAGGATAAGCCTGGACAATTTCTTATAATGAGAAAAGCGCTCCCGAGGACACATGGGAATTATCGTCAAGCTAGTTTCATCACACTCATATGATTCGCGTTCGTTACTTTGATAATTTGATATGTGGGTGGACCGGTGCTTGGGTACTGCCCTTACTTGGACAAGCATCCCACTTACGATTAACCCCTATTGAAAGCATCCACAACTACAACAAAAGTATTAAGGTAAACCTAACCATAGCATGAAACATATGGATCCAAATCAGCCCCTAACGAAGCAACGCATAAACTAGGGTTTAAGCTTCTGTCACTCTAGCAACCCATCATCTACTTATTACTTCCCAATGCCTCCCTCTAGGCCCAAATAATGGTGAAGTGTCATTTAGTCGATGTTCACATAACACCACTAGAGGAAAGACAACATACATCTTATCAAAATATCGAACGAATACCAAATTCACATGACTACTAATAGCAAGACTTCACCCATGTCCTCAGGAACAAACGTAACTACTCACAAAGCATATTCATGTTCATAGTCAGAGGTGTAATAATATGCATTAAGGATCTGAACATATGATCTTCCACCAAGTAAACCAATAAGTATCAACTACAAGGAGTAATCAACACTACTAGCAACCCACATGTACCAATTTGTGGTTTTAGATACAAGATTGGATACAAGAGATGAACTAGGGTTTGAGAGGAGATGGTGCTGATGAAGATGTTGATGGAGATTGACCCCCTCCTGATGAGAGGATCAATGGTGATGACGATGGTGATGATTTCCCCCTCCCGGAGGGAAGTGTCCCCGGCAGAACAGCTCTGTCAGAGCTCTAGATTGGTTGCGCCAAGGTTCCGCCTCGTGGCGGCGGAGTTTCGTCTCGTAAGCTTGCCCACGATTTTTTCCAGGATAAAACCCTTCATATAGCAGAAGATGGATACTAGGGGGCCATCAGGGGGCCCAGGAGACAGGGGGCGCTCCCAGTAAGGGTGGGCGCGCCCCCCAGCCTCCTGGATAGGGTGTGGGCCCCCTGAGGTGTTTCTTCCGCTCAATAATTCTTATTAATTCCAAAAATAAGTTTCATGTAGTCTCAGGTCTTTTGGAGCAGTGTAGAATAGGTTTCCAATGTTTGCTCCCTTTTCAGCCAGAATTCCAGCTGCCGGCATTCCCCCTCTTCATGGTAAACCTTACAAAATAAGAGAGAATAGCCATAAGTATTGATATATAATGTGTAATAACAGCCCATAATGCACTAAATATTGATATAAAAGCATGATGCAAAATGGACGTATCATTCAGTAATGCGTAGCCTGCAGTGCAATCGCTTGGGTTCAGTTAGGCGACGCCTCACTCGGGTTTAGTTAGAGCCCAACGCCTTGCACCCATGCGCGTACGGTATGAGAGAAACGCGCATCGCTCGGCCCCCGACCACCCACCGTAATCAGGTACTCCCCGAAATTTTCCTCGCCCTCGCTTCTACCATGGTTTTTTCCGTCATGGACGACCCAAAGAATGTCATGCAGCTGCATCTCCGGCCCGACCAGGACGAAAATCCCATTTTCTTTCATGATTTTTTGTGATAGAAGTAGGAGCCCACCACATCTATGATGATACTGGTTTTTTTTCACAATTATCGTCATAGAAGTGTCATAAGTATAACAATTTTTGTTCGTTCGGCCCAAAATGTCACGGATGTGTCTTTTTTTGTAGTGTATTTTACAATCTTGTCGATTGCGATGCACCGATTACGAGTATGGCTAACTCAGGGATGGCGGCGGCTAGGGTTTGTAAATTGCTTCTTTGTTCTCTGATGTTGCTCTCCACTCTCATCCATCATGAATTTGGTATGCCCCCCTTTACAAAATGTGATCAGATAGACGTCATAGTGCTCCTGGAATCTGATGACTCTATATTTTAAGCATTTTTGGATCTTATTTATTGCAATTTCTCTTCATATATCATGTCCCATTGAACTAAATATCTGTTTAATATGTATGATTAGCGATTTTATGCACTTTTCATTGTGAACATTGCACATTTGTGTTTTTATTTGGGTTTATTAGTTTTCTTTGTTTTCTTGTGTCAACGGATGTTTTGGAGCAACCCAGGACCAAGCACGAGTTTTGGAAGGCGAGAAAAGCAATTCATCTTCAAAGTGATCCAAATCAAGATCTAACACCACCGACACGACGAATTTGTTCTCGCGAATCCAAAATCCCAAGAACGTCAAAATCAGAGTCTGTATGAAGAGATGACGTCCACTTTACGGTATGAGTGCACAACCCAAGACACATGCGTACAGCGTGAAATCAGGACTGGAATTTACCCTTTCATACAGGATTCTTCACTGATTTCATCCTTGTTTGATCCCATGCAATCCTTGGCTGATAATTAAGGGGTTGGGAGAGGACTTGGCTCATCTTGAGCCCATGGATGAATCTCATCAATGGAGGAGACCGAGGAGGCATCCTATATATGCACCTCCAACCCTAGTCGTCGTCTCCATGCTCATTCATCACCAACACATCCAAGTTTGTCTCCATTGCTACTCCATCCACCACCATAGAAGTGGGACAAGATCAAGGGAAGAAGAGAAGGCTCCACTGGGAGCACCAACCTTTGGGCCAGTGCCACCTCCATTGGGTGGCACCTTTGATACGTCTCCAATGTATCTATAATTTCTGACTGTTCCATCAATCTTGGATGGTTTACATACATTTTCTAGGAACTTTATATCATTTTTTGGGACTAACCTATTAACACAGTGCTCAGTGCCAGTTGTTATTTTTTGCTTGTTTTTTATTTCACAGAATATCAATACCAAACGGAGTCCAAATGCAACAAAACTTTTTGGAGATTTTTTTTCTGCCTAGAAGAGGCCCAGAGAGCCCAAGAGGTCTAGTAGAGGAGGATCGTGGGGCCCACAAGACACAAAGGTGTGCAGAGGCCCCTGGCATGCCTTGATGCCTTGTGGGGCCCACGATGACCTTTTCCACTGACCTTCGGCTCTATAAATACCACAATATTCCAGAAACCCTAGATTAGTCGACGAAAAATCGTTTCAGCCGCCGCAAGTTCCAGAACCATGAGATCCAATCTAGAGGCCTTTTTCGGCACTCCGCCAGAGAGGAACACGATCACGGAGGGGTTCATCATCCTCATTGGTGCTCCTCCGATGATGCGTGAGTAGTTTACCGCAGACCTACGGGTCCGTAGTTAGTATCTAGATGGCTTCTTCTCTCTTTTTGATCTTCAATGCAATGTTCTCTTCACATATCTATTTGATGTAACTCTTTTTTTGCGGTGTGTTTGTTGGGATCTGATGTATTGTGAGTTTATGATCAGATCTTTCCACACATGATTATTATAGGCTCGTATTTCTTTTTCAATATTTCGGTTTTGTTTGGCCAACTTGATTGATTTATCTTGCAATGGGAAGAGGTGCGTTGTAATGGGTTTGATCTTGCGGTGCTCAATCTCGGTGACAAAAAGAGACATGACACACACATGTATCATTGCTATTAAGGATGACAAGATGGGGGCTATTCCTACATGAATAGATCTTGTCTACATCATGTCATTGTTCTTAAAGCATTACTCCGTTTCTCCATGAACTTAATACACTAGATGCTTGCTGGATAGGGTTGATGTGTGGAGTGATGACCCACAAGTATAGGGGATAAATCATAGTCCTTTCGATAAGTAAGAGGGTCGAACCCAACGAGGAGCAGAAGGAAATGACAAGTGTTTTTTAGCAAAGTAATCTCTGCAAGCACTGAAATTATCGATGAAGAGTAGTTTGATGGCAAGGTAATTTATAACGAGCAAGTAACGATAACGGTAAGTAATGTGCAGCAAGGTAGCCCAATCCTTTTGTGGCAAATTACAGACCAAGATGATCTCTTATAATAAGCAAAGCATTCTTGAGGGTACACAAGAATTTCATCTCATCATATTGGTTTGATTCATGTTCGCTACTTTGATAATTTGATATGTGGGTGAACCGGTGCTTAGGTGCTGTTCTTGCTTGAACAAACGTCCTACTTATGATTAACCCCTCGCAAGCATCCACAACTACGAGAAAAGTATTAATATAAATCTAACCATAGCATTAAACTTTTGGATCCAAATCAGTCCCTTACGGAGTAGCTCATAAACTAGGGTTTATGCTTCTGTCACTCTGGGAGAGCAGAGCATGGGGAGCGCACTGGCAGTGGCCGCACACTTGAGTTGGTCTGAGGAGCTGAAGGTGATGGCGCATTTGGACCACCTAAGAGGGCAGTTGCTTCGGGCTTGGGGAGCGTTGCGTTCACTTCGCGCGCGAACTGCTTGAAGATGCGGTGAGAAGCTTGGTCCTGTGAGCCGCCCAGGATGTAGGCAATAGCTCAAGGCTCCTGGAAGCCCCCAGGCCCCTCGTCCCGGTGGTGATCTTCGTTCCTTCTCGGTGGTGGAGGTAGTGGAGGAAGACCGGCATTTCCCTGAGGGCGCTCCTCATGACGCTGCTCCCTCCAGGCGCCCTCGCGAGGTTGGCCCTGCCATCAGTCCTCCCGAGGATGGTCGCGCCACTCCTGGCGATGGCCGCGTTCGTCCCAGCGCCCTCCGCCTCGGCCTCCTTCGTGGCCGTAGCCTCGATCATTGTGCTCGGGGCATCGACCGAGGCGCCCGTCGCGGAGGGCCCTGAGCTCCTGGCAGTCGTTGGTGTTGGCTATGGACGTTGTGGAAGACGCAGAACGGTCGGTTGCTCTTGGACGACTCAGGGTGGTCGCAGCCGTGCTTCGTCTCTCGCTCGTCCGTGAGCACATCTGACCCCTTGCGCTTCACGTCCTTGGCCTTGGTCTTCTTTTCTTCTGGGTCAGCATCAGGGAGCTCGAGGAGGGGGAGGCGCCCCTCCTCAGCCCTTGCACACTTGTTCGTCATGTTGAACATCTGCAGGGCTGTGCAGAGGTCCTCATGGATGGCGAGCTCCTCCTTCATCTTGACATCACGAATGCCATCAGTGAATGCTGAGATGATGGCCTCGTCCGACACCTTGGGGATCTTGAGGTGAACGTTGTTGAAGCGCTGGATATACTTCTGTAGGGTCTCTCCTGGCTGCTGCTTGATGCGACGCAGTTCACGCGCGGCCGGCGGACGATCGCGAGTGCCCTGAAAGTTGGAGATGAAGCGGCCGTGCATCTCCTCCCAGGAAGAGACCTATCCCTCGGGGAGGTTCAAGAGCCAAGAACGTGCACCATCCTTGAGGGCCATAGGGAACCAGTTCGCCATGGTCTTCTCATTGCCGCTGGCCGCCTTGATGCTCAGCTTGTAGAGCTGCAGGAACTCGGCGGGGTTGGTGGTGCCGTCGTAGCGTGGGGGCAGGTCAGGCTTGAACTTTCTTGGCTAGATGACATTGCGGAGCTTAGAGGTGAACGCGCGACATCCTGCGGTGGCCACTGGAGCCCGCCGAGGAGGTATAACTTGGTCCTGGTGCATGCACGCCACCACCTCCTGTGGTGGCACGCGGGCCTGACGCTGGGGTGCAGGAAGCACGCGCGCCTCCCCTTGAGGCCCTGCACCACCGGGCAGCTCACCTCCTCCCGAGCAGGCGCCGGGCGTAGCGGATCGCGCCGGGGCGCCACACGCCTTGGCTCGATGATGACACCCTGGGCCGGAGGTGGAGGAGCCCCGTGAGCCACGTCGCTCGCGGCAGGCGGCTGGGGCATCGAGCGGGCCGGTGCAATGGAGCCCCCAGCCGTGCTCACAAGCTCAGCGATCCACTCGAGCCATTCCTCGTAGAAGTCGTCGATCAGGTGGTAGCGAAGGAGCTCCCGCACCATGAGCAGAGCGGCTTGCGAGTTCGCCGAGCCGTGACGCGCGTGGGAGGACGAAGCTGCTGGGGTCAATGACGGAGTGGCGGTGTGCCCGTCGTGGTGCACCGAAGGGTGCAGCGAAGAAGATTGTTGCTCATGGCCGGCAGGGCCCGTGGTGGCGTTGGCCACCCGAGATGGAGCACGTCGAGCACAACCATCGCCCGTCGGGGCTGTCTGAGCAACACGAGCGGCAACTGTGGCCCGGCGCTTGGCGCAAGCCCGGAGTGCGTCGGCCATGGAGTTGTCGGAGTGGTGGTGGATCGATCGACGGAAGAGAAGATCCGACGCACCCCTACCAGGCGCGCCAAATGTCGGATTATGGGTTCCGCAAACCCTTGAAAGGTTTGAACTCTGCGGTGCGTGCGGAAATCTCAACCTACCTAGCCTGCCTACTCGCGATTCTCCTAAGCCTAGCATGTCGAGCTCGAAGATATAGAGAGACAACAGTTTATCCTGGTTCGGGCCACCTTGCGGTGTAATACCCTACTCCAGCGTTTTGGTGGTTCGAACTCTGGGGTGCGTGTGGAGATCTCAACCTACCCAGCCTGCCTACTTGCGATCCTCCTAAGCCTAGCGCGACAAGCTCGAAGGGACAGGGACACATCAGTTTATCCTGCTTCGGGCCACCTTGCGGTGTAATACCCTACTCCAGCATTTTGGTGGATTGAATCGAAGGGCTGAGGATGAACTAGTACAGTGGATGAATGATATGTCTCCAACATATCTATAATTTTTGATTGTTCCATGCTATTATATTACCCGTTTTGGATGTTTATGGGCTTTACTTTACACTTTTATATCATTTTTGGGACTAACCTACTAACTGGAGGCCCAGCCCGAATTGCTGTTTTTTTTTGCCTATTTCAGTGTTTTGAAGAAAAGGAATATCAAACGGAGTCCAAACTGGATGAAACCTTTGGGAGCGATCTTTTTGGAACAAATGCAAACCAGGAAACTTGGAGTGGACATCAAGCCACGAACGAGGCGACCACGAGGGTGCCCGGCGCACCCTAAGGGGGTGGGCGCGCCCCCCACCCTCGTGGGCCCCTCGAGCGTCCACCGACCTACTTCTTCCTCCTATATATATCCACGTACCCCGAAACCATCCAGGAGCACCATGAAAACCTAATTCCACTGCCGCAACCTTCTGTATCCTGGAGATCCCATCTTGGAGCCTTCTCCGGCGCTTCGCCGGAGGGGGAATCGACCATGGAGGGCCTCTACATCATCTCCAAGGCCTCTCCGATGAGTTTTGAGTAGTTTACCACAGACCTTCGGGTCCATAGTTATTAGCTAGATGGCTTCTTCTCTCTCTTTGAATCTCAATACAAAGTTCTCCTTCCTCTTCTTGGAGATCTATTCCATGTAACTCTTTTTGCGGTGTGTTTGTTGAGATCCAATGAATTGTGGGTTTACGATCAAGTTTATCTATGAGAAATATTTGAATCTCCTCTGAATTATTTTATGTATGTTTGGTTATCTTTGCAAGTCTCTTCGAATTATCAGTTTGGTTTGGCCTACTAGATTGATCTTTCTTGCAATGGGAGAAGTGCTTAGCTTTGGGTTCAATCTTGCGGTGTCCTTTCCCAGTGACAGCAGGGGCAGCAAGGCACGTATTGTATTGTTTCCATCGAGGATAAAAAGATGGGGTTTATATCATATTGCTTTAGTTTATCCCTCTACATCATGTCATCTTGCTTAATGCGTTACTCTGTTCTTATGAACTTAATACTCTAGATGCAGGCAGGAGTCGGTCGATGTGTGGAGTAATAGTAGTAGATGCAGAATCGTTTCGATCTACTTGTTGCAGACGTGATGCCTATATAGATGATTATGCCTAGATATTCTCATAACTATGCACTTTTCTATCAATTGCTCGACAGTAATTTGTTCACCCACCGTAGTACTTATGCTATCTTGAGAGAAGCCACTAGTGAAACCTATGGCCCCCGGGTCTATCCTTTAGCATATAAGTTTTCCATCTACTTTTATTTGCGTATTTTATTTTCCAATCTATACCATAAAAATACCAAAAATATGTATCTTATCGTATTATCTCTATCAGATCTCACTTTTGCAAGTTACCGTGAAGGGATTGACAACCCCTTTATCGCGTTGGTTGTGAGGTTCTTGTTTGTTTGTGTAGGTGCGTGGGACTTTTGAGGAGCCTCCTACTGGATTGATACCTTGGTTCTCAAAACTGAGGGAAATACTTATGCTACTTTACTGCATCACCCTTTCCTCTTCAAGGGAGAAACCAACGCATGCTCAAGAGGTAGCAAGAAGGATTTCTGGCGCCGTTGCCGGGGAGGTCTTCGCTCAAGTCAAGATATACCAAGTACCCATCACAAACTCATCTCCCTCGCATTACATTCTTTGCCATTTGCCTCTCGTTTTCCTCTCCCCCACTTCACCCTTGCCGTTTTATTCGCCCCTCTTTCGTTTGATCTGATGTTTGCTTGTGTCTCCATGTGCCTTCTATGTGCTTGCATCTTTGCTTGCTAAAAATCTATTGATATGGATCCACTTAAAGTGTTCTACTCGGATCATCTTCGATCCTTATGCGCTTGTGCTGAAACCCCAACTAGCCTAGTTGATGGGAAATCTTTAGATGAGCATGCTCATTTTGTGCTTCATCATTTGTCTGAAAAAGGGAGACTCTTATGGGATCAAATAAACAGATTGATGTGTTATGCTTGGAATCTTTGTGAAATTTGTGATTTTACTTGTTGCTCTAAGAACCCTAAAAAACACCTTCCCTACCTATGTGAGTTTAATGAAAATGAAATCTTATCTTCTTATGCAAAGGGTGTTTATAGTTACTATGATATCAAACAAATTGAAGAATTTGTTGCCTTAAGGGTGCTTATGAAGTTGCTTCTTTGATTGAAAAGTATGATATTACTCTCTACGAATCTGAAAATTTTGACATACTTATTCATAATGTCTATGTCAAAGAATTTATTGAGACAATGACTGTTGCTTTGGAAGAAAATAATGATATGCATGAGTCTATAGATAATGATTCAGATGATTTGATTGAAATATCCCTTGATGAACATGATGCTTGCTATTCTTGTGGCCATGATGCCAATATTTATAAAGACGAATTTGCTATAGTTCCTTATGTTAAACATGAGATCGTTTCTATTGCACCCATACTTGATAGTTCCTTCATTGAAAAGCATGATTGCAATGATGTTACTATAAATTCTCTTGATGTCAATTGTGCTAATAATATGCAAAAGCCTAAGCTTGGGGATGCTAGTTTTGCTATGTCTACTACTTGTTGCAACGATCATGATTGGGGCGATTCTTTTTATGATCTTGAAAATTTATTTAAGCCCCATGATGAATATGAGATTTGCAATAATATTGAAAGTGGATTTGGAAGAGTGTCAACTTTATATCCCACATATTTGGAAAATGTTCAATCTTATGAAATTTTTGATAAAAGTGGGTTTGGAGAGGTCATGACTTTAGTTAATGTTAATCCCACTATTTTGGAAGAGTGTCAACTTTGCATGCATGTGGATCGTGTTGAAAATATTTTATGTGATAGCTATTTTGTTGAATTTTCTTATGATACCACATGTAATTATTATGAGAGAGGAAAATATGATTGTAGAAAATTTCATGTTACTAAATTACCTCTCTTCATGTTGAGATTGCTATTGTTTCTTTTCGCTTCCTTGCATATGCTAGTTTTTGCTTGCCATGATAATTTGTTTTCCTATAATATGCCTATGAATAGGAAGTATGTTAGACTTAGATGTGTTTGTCACGTGTTTTATGATGCTCTATTCGTGCTTCAATTCTTATCTTTCATGTGAGCATCATTGAAATTATGCCTAACTAGGGGCGTTAAATGATAGCGCTTGTTGGGAGGCAACCCAATTTTATTTTTGTTCCTTGCTTTTTGATCCTGTTTAGTAATAATTAATTAATCTAGCCTCTGGTTAGATGTGGTTTTATGTTTTAATTAGTGTTTGTGCCAAGTAGAACCTATAGGATAACCTACGGTGATAGTTAATTTGGTTCTGCTAAAAAACAGAAACTTTGCGCTCACGAGAAAAAATTCAATAAATCACATAAACGTGATTTTGTGTTTATTCTTTTCTCTGTAGATCAATAGACAAATTTCCTAGGACGTCCTATTCTGGTAGGGTTTTTGGAGTTCCAGAAGTATTCGAAAGTTACAGATTTCTACAGACTATTCTGTTTTTGACAGATTCTGTTTTTCGTGTGTTGGTTGCTTATTTTGATGAATTTATGGCTAGTATCGGGGGTATGAAACATAGAGAAGTTGGAATACAGTAGGCTTAACACCAATATAAATAAAGAATGAGTTAATTACAGTACCTTATGTGGTGGTTTTTCTTTCTTGCACTAACGGAGCTTATGAGATTTCCTGTTGAGTTTTGTGTTGTGAAGTTTTCTAGTTTTGGGTAAAGATTTGATGGACTATGGAATAAGGAGTGGCAAGAGCCTAAGCTTGGGTATGCCCATGGCACCCCAAGATATTCAAGGATAACCAAAAGCCTAATATTGGGGATGCCCCGGAAGGCAGCCCCTCTTTCGTCTTCGTCTATCGGTAACTTTACTTGGAGCTATATTTTTATTTGCCACATGATATGTGTTTTGCTTGGGGTGTCTTGTATGATATGAGTCTTTGATTTGTAGATTACCACAATCATCCTTGATGTACACACCTTTTGGGATAAACCCACATGATTTGGAATTTATTAGAATACTCTATGTGCTTCAGTTATATCTTTTGAGCTAGATAATTTTTGCTCTAGTGATTCACTTATATCTTTTAGAGCACGGCGGTGGCTTAATTTTGTAGAAATTGTTGATCTCTGATGCTTCACTTATATTATTTTGAGAGTCTTTTAGAACAGCATGGTATTTGCTATGGTTATAAAATTGGTCCTAGAATGATGAGCATCCAAGTTGGGTATAATAAAAACTATCATAGAAAGTGAATTGGATGCTATGATCAATTTGATGCTTGATAATTGTTTTGAGACATGAGGATGGTGATATTAGAGTCATGCTAGTGGGGTAATTATGAATTTAAGGAATACTTGTGTTGAAGTTTGTGATTCCCGTAGCATGCACGTATGGTGAACCGCTTTGTGACGAAGTTGGAGCATGATTTATTTATTGATTGTCTTCCTTATGATTAGCGGTCGGGGACGAGCGATGGTCTTTTCCTACCAATCTATCCCCCTAGGAGCATGCATGTAGTGCTTGGTTTTTGATGACTTGTAGATTTTTGCAATAAGTATATGAGTTCTTTATGACTAATGTTGAGCCCATGGATTATACGCACTCTCTCCCTTCCACCATTGCTAGCCTCTCTTGTGCCGCGCAACTTTCGCCGGTACCATACACCCACTATATACCTTCCTCAAAACAGCCACCATACCTACCCATTATGGCATTTCCATAGCCATTCCAAGACATATTGCCATGCAACTTTCCACCGTTCCGTCTATTATGACACGCATCATCATTGTCATATTGCTCTTGCATGATCATGTAGTTGACATCGTATTTGTGGCAAATCCACCCTCATGATTTCCATACATGTCACTCTTGGTTCATTGCATATCCCGGTACACCATCGGAGGCGTTCATATAGAGTCATATCTTGTTCTAAGTATCGAGTTGTAATCTTGAGTTGTAAGGAAATAAAAGTGTGATGATCTTCATTATTAGAGCATTGTCCCAAGTGAGGAAAGGATGATGGAGACTATGATTCCCCACAAGTCGGGATGAGACTTCGGACTTTACAAAAAAAAGAGAAAGGCCAAAAAAAAAAGAGAAAGGCCAAATAAAAAAATGAGAGAAAAAGAGAGAAGGGACAATGCTACTATCCTTTTACCACACTTGTGCTTCAAAGTAGCACCATGATCTTCATAATAGAGAGTCTCCTATGTTGTCACTTTCATATACCAGTGGGAATTTTTCATTATAGAACTAGGCTTGTGTATTCCAATAACGGGCTTCCTCAAAACGCCCTAGGTCTTCATGAGCAAGCAAGTTGGATGCACACCCACTTAGTTTCTTTTTTTGAGCTTTCATACATTTATAGCTCTAGTGCATCCGTTGCATGGAAATCCCTACTCACTCACATTGATATCTATTAATGGGTATCTCCATAGCCCGTTGATACGCCTAGTTGATGTGAGACTATCTTCCTCTTTTTTGTCTGCTCCACAACCACCATTCTATTCCACATATAGTGCTATGTCCATGGTTCACGCTCATGTATTGCGTGAAAGTTGAAAAGTTTGAGAATACTAAAGTATGAAACAATTGCTTGGCTTGTCATCGGGGTTGCGCATGATTAAATACTTTGTGTGATGAAGATAGAGTATAGCAAGACTATATGATTTTGTAGGGATAGCTTTCTTTAGCCATGATATTTTGAGAAGACATGATTACTTTGTTAGTATGCTTAAAGTATTATTGTTTATCATGTCAATATGCACTTTTATTTTGAATCATTTGGACCTGAACATTCATGCCACAATAAAGAAAATTACATTGAGAATTATGCTAGGTAGCATTCCACATCAAAAACTCTATTTTTATCATTTACCTACTCGAGGACGAGCAGGAATTAAGCTTGGGGATGCTTGATACGTCTCCAACATATCTATAATTTTTGATTGTTCCATGCTATTATATTACCCGTTTTGGATGTTTATGGGATTTACTTTACACTTTTATATCATTTTTGGGACTAACCTACTAACTGGAGGCCCAACCCAAATTGCTGTTTTTTTTGCCTATTTTAGTGTTTCAAAGAAAAGGAATATCAAACGGAGTCCAAACGGGATGAAACCTTCGGGAGCGATCTTTTTGGAACAAATGCAAACCAGGAGACTTGGAGTGGACGTCAAGCCACGAACGAGGCGTCCATGAGGGTGCCCGACGCGCCCCCGACCCTCGTGGGCCCCTTGAGGGTCCACCGACCTACTTCTTCCTCCTATATATATCCACGTACCCCAAAACCATCCAGGAGCACCACGAAAACCTAATTCCACCGCCGCAACCTTCTGTATCCGCGAGATCCTATCTTGGAGCCTTCGCCGGCGCTTCGCCGGAGGGGGAATCGACCACGGAGGGCCTCTACATCATCTCCAAGGCCTCTCCGATGAGTTTTGAGTAGTTTACCACAGACCTTTGGGTCCATAGTTATTAGCTAGATGGCTTCTTCTCTCTCTTTAATTCTCAATACAAAGTTCTCCTTCCTCTTCTTGGAGATCTATTCGACGTAACTCTTTTTGCGGTGTGTTTGTCGAGATCCGATAAATTGTGGGTTTATGATCAAGTTTATCTATGAGAAATATTTGAATCTCCTCTGAATTATTTTATGTATGATCGGTTATCTTTGCAAGTCTCTTCGAATTATCAGTTTGGTTTGGCCAACTAGATTGATCTTTCTTGCAATGGGAGAAGTGCTTAGCTTTGGGTTCAATCTCACGGTGTCCTTTCCCAGTGACAGCAGGGGCAACAAGGCACGTATTATATTGTTGCCATCGAGGATAAAAATATGGGGTTTATATCATATTGCTTTAGTTTATCCCTCTACATCATGTCATCTTGCTTAATGCATTACTCTGTTTTTATGAACTTAATACTCTAGATGCAGGCAGGAGTCGGTTAATGTGTGGAGTAATAGTAGTAGATGCAGGATCGTTTCGATCTACCTGTTGCAGATGTGATGCCTATATACATGATCATGCCTAGATATTCTTATAACTATGCACTTTTCTATCAATTGCTCGACAATAATTTGTTCACCCACCATAATACTTATGCTATCTTGAGAGAAGCCACTAGTGAAACCTATGGCCCCCGGGTCTATCCTTTATCATATATGTTTTCCATCTACTTTTATTTGCATCTTTTATTTTCCAATCTATATCATAAAAATACCAAAAATATTTATCTTATCATATTATCTCTATCAGATCTCACTTTTGCAAGTTACCGTGAAGGGATTGACAACCCCTTTACCGTGTTGGTTGCGAGGTTCTTGTTTGTTTGTGTAGGTGCGTGGGACTTTTGAGGAGCCTCCTACTGGATTGATACCTTGGTTCTCAAAACTGAGGGAAATACTTACGCTACTTTGCTGCATCACCCTTTCCTCTTCAAGGGAAAAACCAACGCATGCTCAAGAGGTAGCAATGAACTGGCGTCAGGAGGTGAGGTGTTCTTGAGCTTAATAAAGCTGGTGAGGTGGTCGGGTGAGAATGGATACCATCCCCCTCTATGGTGGTGGCTAAGTCCTATTTATAATGGCCTCGGTCCTCTTCCCAAATGTAGGCGGGAAGGGATCCCACAATGGCCAGATTTGAAAGGGGACAAGTAGTACAGCTTACCCTGACAAAAGTAGTCTTCGCCTGCGAAAAGCCCCTGGTCGTGATGCTGCGGTGGGCTCGGTGATGAACTCCATCCTGCCGTCTCGGTGGTCTTGGTCTTATAGCACGGGAATGGAATCCTTTGGCTGATTACTCGGGACTCCGTGATACGTCTCCATCGTATCTATAATTTTTGATTGTTTCATGCCAATATTCTACAACTTTCATATACTTTTGGCAACTTTTTATATTATTTTTGGGACTAACATATTGATCGAGTGCCCATTGTGAGTTCCTGTTTGTTGCATGTTTTATGTTTCGCAGAAACCCCATATCAAACGGAGTCCAAACGGGATAAAACGGATGGAGTTTATTTTTGTAATATTTATGAGTTTTGGGAAGTAAAATCAACGCGAGACGGTGCCCGAGGTGGCCACACGACAGGGGGCGCCCCTGCCTTCCCTGGGCGCGCCCCTGACCCTTGTGGGCCCCTTGTAAGGCGGTTGACGCTCTTCTTTTTCCGCAAGAAAGCTAATTTTTGGAGAAAAATCTGGGTGAAGGTTTCAGTCCAATCGGAGTTACGGATCTCCAGATATAAAAGAAATAGTGAAAGGGCAGATTCAAGGAGCGCAGAAACAGAGAGAGACATAGAGACAGATCCAATATCGGAGGGGCTCTCGCCCCTCCCACGCCATGGGAGCCAAGGAGCAGAGAGGAAACCCTTCTCCCATCTGGGGAGGAGGTCAAGGAAGAAGTAGAAGAAGGGAGGCTCTCCCCCCTTGCTTCCGGTGGCGCCGGAACGCTGCCGGGGGCCATCATCATCACCGTGATCTACACGAACACCTCCATCATCTTCACCAACATATCCATCACCTTGCCCCATCTACATTCAGCGGTCCACTCTCCCGTAACCCGCTATACCCTCTACTTGAACATGGTGCTTTATGCTTCATATTATTATCCAATGATGTGTTGCCATCTTACGATGTCTGAGTAGATTTTCGTTGTCCTATCGGTGATTAATGAATTGCTATGATTGGTTTAATTTTCTTGTGATATGTTGCTACCCTTTGGTGCCCATCATATGAGCGCGTGCGTGGATCACACCATAGGGTTAGTTGTATGTTGATAGGACTATGTATTGGAGGGGAAGAGTGACAGAAGCTTCAACCTAGCATAGAAATTGATGCATACGGGATTGAAGGGGGACCAATATATCTTAATGCTATGATTGTGTTTTACCTTAATGAACGTTAGTAGTTGCGGATGCTTGCTAATAGTTCCGATCATAAGTGCATAGAATTCCAAGTCAGGGATGACATGCTAGTAGTGGCCTCTCCCACATAAAACTTGCTATCGGTCTAGTAAAGTAGTCAATTGCTTAGGGAGAATTTCACAACTCCTACTACCACTTTTACACACTTGCTATATTTAATTTATTTCTTCTTTATCTAAAACAGCCCCTACTTTTTATTTACGTGCTCTTTATTATCTTGCAAACCTATCCAACAACACCTACAAAGTACTTCTAGTTTCATACTTGTTCTAGGTAAAGCGAACACTAAGCATGCTAGAGTCATATCAGTGGCAGATAGGACTTGAGAGAATATTTGTTCTACCTTTTGCTCCTCATTGGGTTCGACACTCTTACTTATCGAAAGAGGCTACAATTATCCCCTATACTTGTGGGTTATCACTCCGCGCCTGTGGCTTGCCTCCATTGCACCAAAGAGGAAACTGGCCCTCTGCGCCCGGTGGCGCTCGCCTGGCCTTGGCCATCATGGCTCATGTTAGCTGAGACTCGTGAGGTACACCTTGCATAGAACTCTCCGCCCCTCGGGTGCCAGCCTGAAGAGGCCGATCCCCTCAGGGGTCTTGTCTTCGTCCACCTCGCGAGGATTGGCCCCTCGCGAGGGTCTTGAGTTGTTGATGTAGAAGCTGGGTCGTACCAGGCCGTCGATAGAGCCACGTGGTGGGACGCAGACAGGCAAGTCTGGATACCCCCATATCCAGAGCATCGACACACGCGCCTCCTCCCAGCACTACAAAAAAAATACACTTCCGTGATGATACGTGTTTGTCACAGTAGGTCACGTTTTCTGTCATGCATGTACATCCATGATGATTTTATGACAGAATCAAGATAGTCATGCATGTGCTGTCGTAGAAGTGTTCCATGACATTACCAAAATTATCATCACGGAAGTGTCCACTTCCATGACGATAAATCGCGCGTCACAGAAGTGCTTTCGTCAAGGGTGACTGCCACGTGGCATCCTCCGTAACGGAACGCTGTTAAGCTATCGGGTTCGGTTTTGGATCTGATAACCCGTTAACAGCCCGAACCAATGGGGGTTTTCCACGTGTAAAATCATCATTGGCTGGAGGAAACACGTGTCAGGTCCGCGTTGGCACAGGTATCACTCATCCAATGGGCGAGATGCGCCTATGATATGTTGACACATGGACCGGCCCAAAAGTGGCCCATAAAGTTTAAATGGGCCAGCCCAACTAAAGGCCCACAAGATTTTGGGGACCATAATGGGCTGGCCCAGCTAAAGGCCCACGAGATTTTTGTGGACCATAATGGGATGGCCCAGCTAAAGGCCCACAAGATTTTGCGGGCCATAATGGGTCGGCCCAGCTAAAGGCCCACAAGATTTTGTGGACCATAATGGGTCGGCCCAGCTAAAGGCCCACAAGATTTTGCGGACCATAATGGGCCAGCCCAGCTAAAGGCCCACGAGATTTCACCGACCATAATGGGCCGACCCAGCTGAAGGCCCATAAGATTTTGAGGACACTAGTAGGCCGGCCCATTAACAGGATTCCATGTTTTGGGCCAAGTGCCGACCCATATTTGATCCGGTCCATTAACAGCGTGCCACGTTCCGGGCGTAATAAAGGCCCATATGAGATCTGACCTGTTAAAAGCCTACCACGTTCTGGGCCAAATTACAGCCCAGATCAGGTCTGACCCTTTAAGAGGCTTTCGGCTAAATTATGGCCGATATCAGATTCGGCCCGTCAACTAGATGCTATGCTTTTGGGCCCACTTGCTAAAGGCCCATTTAGTAATTCAGCCTGATATTAGTTTCGGTCTGTTAAAGGCCCATTTAATATTTTGGCCCTATATTTATTTCGGCATGTTAAAAGCCTTTCATATAGTTGGGCCTAACTACGAACCAATTTGCATTCGGCCTGCTCACAACCGATAATCTGATTGGGCCAAACAAGGACTGACACAATTTTGGCCTGTTAAAAGCCCGTGATTTGATTGGCACAATCATGGGCTGGGGTCCATTTCGGCCTGCTGCCGGCCCGTGAGCTGCTCGACACGTTTCAGGCCCAACCTACTTTTCAGCCTCCTAAAAGCCCATTGAGTTTTCTTGCGAAAATAGGGTCGGCGGTTTACTCGGCCTATTAAAGGCCCGAATCTACTAGTGGGCCAGTTTACATTTAGGCCTGTTAACGGACCAAGATGACGGGGCCCATGATGCATATCATACATAGTGATTGCATGACGGCCCGATTATGTACCATAATTTTATGGTTTGGCCGATTTACTGCGAAGGCTGGATATATATACAGTAAAATAACTGCAGCATCGTGAATAAGAAAAAACCTAGACTATACAATAAAGAAATTACGATATATTACATCCACTGGGCATCAAAGTTCACCACTATGATAATAAAGCACAAGCAGACAACAGATTACATACATTGGGCATCAAAGATTGCCACCAGTGCAAATAAACACGCCGACAAAATAATATACAAAACCGACAACACTTCAATAGAGTTCGAGAAAGGTTAGCCCTCCTCGGGAGCTGCAACGCAAGCAACTGGGCGAGCTGATGAGACCGCACTTGTTTAACACTTATATCCTCCTCACTCTAAAAGATAAACAAGCAGACAGATGACATGTTTTGCACATATAAGTATGAGTGCTGACAATTCCTCACATTTCTTACCGATGAATAAAGTGACACAGTTTAAAATTGCATTAACACAATATGGTATTGTTCAGGTCAAGACATGGCAGGAAATGACATTGTGAAGGAGTTGGCAGCTTCACGACACCATTGGATTACAGATCAAGAACTCATAAGCATCAATGGTTAGTGTGCTGTCAATTTATCCCATTTCAGATTGGCAAATAAAGAGACGGTTTAGATAATAGTTGAATGATATGACATTGTTCATAGTTAAGACATTGCTGAATATGACATTGTGCTGTAGTGGGTAGGTTCACTACACCACTGGATTAGGATGAAGAACAGAAGCATACATGCAGTGCAAAAGAAGATCACTTGCTCTGTATAGTTTAATTTACATGGTATGAAGAAGGAACTTGGTTGTACAACTGAAAACTTAAATTGAGAAGGACAAACTTTTGTTTATGAACTACATAATAAACTTTAAACATGCAATTTGATGCAAACTCCAAAAATAAACAGTTGTTCCAGTCATGCCTAACCAAATATACACAACAAAGTTTGAAGGCTTGAGAAGGACAAACTTACATTATTGGTGAAGACATGCTCTATAAAGCCCTTGTCCATGCCGATGGGGGGGAATTCAAGAAGTTTACCACATAATCTTCTTCATAAGCATTGCCTTTATTCTACATTTTGTTAAGAGTAAATATAGATGTGATAATATAAGAAAAATGGAGAATATTTAAGATAAGATGAAGAGTGATGCTACGTAACCAAGTAGCTATAAATGTAAGTACAGCGATACCGGCAAAAGGTACATCCAAGAGCAATGCAGAGCTAAACTTCTTCAGTATCATCGATGTTATCCAACCTTATGGTAAGAGTAAATATAGATCTGATGTGTAGAAAATGGAGGGCAAAGGAAAATAATCTGCAGAGTGATGGTACAGGAACAACTACATGTCAATATAAGTACACTGATAAAGGGCAGCAGGTACTTACAAGAATAATGCAGAGCTAAAAAAAATCATTGGCATTGGATATATTCTACACTAATGTAACCATTCATACAAATGAGATAATTTGGAGCGAACAATTGAGAAGCAAGCTATCATGCATACCGCTGTCACATAATGAACCAGGTATGTATGCAAGTACAGTGATACAGGATAACAGGTACTAACAAGAGCAAAGCAGCAGGCAGCATATTTGCGATATCCTATCATTCTTTTCAAACCGGAATTCTTCCTCGAGCAGATTTCCTGCAAAAAAGATCCGTAAGGCACATGCGAAAAAGTAGAAGTTCAAATTGTCATGGGATTTCATAGACAATACCTCATCCTGGGAACGAGACCAGTGCATAACAAGGTTTTTCCGTTCAATGTCTTCTAAATTTAGCACATGAGACTTCACTGGAAATTCATTTATAGACTTGCCATCAAATTGTGATTTCCTCAAGTAACACCGATACTGCTGCAATGCTTCCTTGAAAAGCACAAGCATGCTTTGCTCGTCATGACTATCCATATTGACCCTCGCCTACTTACAACAATGTAATGTAAATCATTGATGTGTTCAATCAACAGAAAACATGAAAATAATCACCATGAATAATAGCACTTACACGTAAGTTGGACAGGAAGATGTGAAAATGGTGTTTGTCTTCACTATAATCTTCCCATGATGGGAATACATGCACGTAGTCCCTAACAACATTGAAAGCATTGTCTTTTAAACTGGGAATAACTGGAATGGAGTTCCAATCTGCAGGAATTGGCCGTCTCTGCAGTTGGGATAGGTCTTCGGTCAGTGGACTTGCTGTACTTTTTGCCGGAGTGGGATTTTTCTGTGGTACGGCTGGTGCTATGGCAACTGAAATCGGCATACCTTTTGCTGGAGTGAAGGTCCTATATGGTGGGACTAGTGGTGTGGCCAGTGAAGTATGGGTACAGTCTGCTGGGGTCGGTCCTACGTTTTGTGTCACTGGTTGTATAGCAAATATAAGTGGGGTGTTGTCTGATTTCTCTGGCACCACCATGTTTTTCAAGGACTTTGCTAGTGCTCCTTCAAGTTCGGCAATCACCCTCTTCCATTTTGATGTCTGATGCACAAGAACAACATTTGAGTGGAAAAACATGGTATGATGACAGATGGAATATGTATTGATAATGGATGGGCATGGCATCTCGACATATATGATGAGTAAACTAAGCAGATGGCGGTGCAACAAAGTAGAAGAAATGCAAGACAACATATGCAAGATACGCGCAATCAATAAAACCTTGCCAAATTAGAACAAGCACCTTGATGGGTGAACAGGACAAGCCATATGCCTTTGACTCCTCGAGGTTAGAATAGTCGTTAACATCATATTCTGAACAAGAATCAACAGGTGGGTAGCGTATGAGTTTCATTGCATCCAGAATGGCACTCAATGCCTTGGTGCCAATTTTGTAAGTCATTGCAGTGTTTAGCTTCAAGAGTGGACTGCTGCTAGTGCGACACAAAGCAGCTACATAGACCATAGTGTAGATATAATTGGAAAACTGTAAGCATCAGAGTAAAATCAGCAAAGTGGAACTTGCTGGAGTATATGTGCTAGTATTGCCGGTACGGCTAGAAAGGCTTCGGATACCAGCTCTCTTCAACTGAAGGTGCGGTACTGCTAATATTAGTGTAACTCTCAAAGGCGACACAGCTCCCCGCATTTCCTTGATATTCTTATAGCATTCAAGTGGGCATGCCACTACAAATCCTATTCCTATGTTTACAAAATCCTACGAATCAAAGAGGCCCAAAGAGTTCAAAGTGTTCAATACAACCGACTGTATAGACCTCTACACTACAAATGTCCCTGCTCATCTCACTACAAGGAACATACTATACTACTATCATACTCCCTCCGTTCCAAAATATAAGTCTTTTTAGAGTTTTCCACTATGGATCACATAAAGATGTATCCAGATACATTTTGGAGTGTAGATTCACTCATTTTGCTCCATATGTAGTCCATGGTGCAATCTATACAAAGACTTGTATTTAGGAACGGAGAGAGTACTTATTAAAGAAGAACGGAAGAGGAACATGCTAAAGAAGAGCAAGTAGATTTTGGATAATGTTCGTTGCGCAGTGCCCACACATGATGAACCAGAGTGCATTAAGTATGCAACTCCCTGTTGTCGCTCTATATGTGGTGCATGTGCTTTTCTAAAATAAAGTAGGAACATTAGCTGACCAATTAAACGTTATCTGTTTTACTAATATCAGCATCATATCAGATTCGTATTTGAGCAACAAGTTTGGAATTATGAGTGGCACGTTGTTTAGCTTGATGGATTCAGGAGCATTGCTAAGCAGGTACGATGATGGTACTGAATATAAAGACATGTCTGCATGCAAGTCGCGTGACTTTTGTCATTTGGCTCAGTCAACCATTTCAGGCGGTTGGATGAAGATCCTACATCTCCTAACCCTTCTTCTTCCTCGTCTTTGATTCTTCCCATACAGAACACTGCACGGGCTGCCGGCCGGACCACCGGCCCCCATCGCCTGTGTTCCTCTGCCACCCCCACCCCCACTCCTGCCCCCACCCGCGTCGAGTTTTCTTCGTTCGACGAGGCCCCACTACTGCCCCCCACAACCACCATCCCCACCCGAGCCCCTTCCTTCGCACCGGCGAACTCCGGTGAGCTCTGAAAAATTGACTGATCCAATTTTCAAATTTAGTATACCGTGATTTAACTAGTGTGGAGTATAAAAGGGGAAAACCATAAGCATTGCGAGCATAGTGCTGAGCATGCCATGGCAGATCTGAAGGTGCAAACCGGACAAAGGCAACTTCACAACCAATGTTTGCTTTCAACTAGCAAGTAAGTGATGGACAAGAAATAAGAGTAAAGCAGTGGCGATCTATTTTCTTGCTCCGATAAATAAGTTGAGCAGATACAAAAGAGTACCGCCTCTGGTGCGATGCCGTGTATGCATCTGCTGAGAATTTAATGGTCCTGCGATAGCGAATGCTGTCGGTGGCATGGAAGCAGATCTAGGAGGGTAGATGGTGGCGGCAGGGTGCAGTGGACGAGACGGTCGTAGGAGCGGCGCCAGCAAGGTGGATGACGGCGGGGATGAAGCGAGAGGACGGGATGCAAGGATCCCGGTCCGAAGCCGTGGATGAGAGAGGTTGATCTCTTGTAATGGACGATGATGTCTGGGTATTAGCTCCGGCATGGTGGAGGAGGACGCCGATGGATGGGGTGGCCGACAGAGGAGGCTGGGGTGGAGAGGGTGTTTTGGCGCCCACGGAGTACGAATGGGGAAATGGAGGTAGAGAGGAAGGGGAACCATGTCTTCAGGGCGCGCTTGTCTCAAATGCGAGGAAATTTACAAACTTAGCCCGTGTTTAAAATTTCCTACATCATAGCAATATTAGTGGGCTGGGGATAGGACGCTAATCTCGCATACACCAAATATTTGCTGACGAGAGTTTGTTTTTGGTGCCCACCCTGTATGAATCGGGGAGGGAGTCGATTTCGGTCGAGGAGACACTGTGTTTTGGTACCCACCGTGTATGAATCTAGGTGAGAGGCGGTTATGCCACGTTTGAGTGAAATTACAGACCTACCTGTCGTGGTTCTAAGTCTGACAGTAGTGTAGGGGGGTACTAATGGAGAGGCAAGATCCTAGCTATGGAGTAGTTGTATACGCAAGAGATTTACGAGTTCAGGCCCTTCTCGGAGGAAGTAACATCCCTACGGCTCGAAGCCCGGAGGCGGTCGACTGGATTATATGTGTATGAGTTACAGGGGTGCGAACCCTTAACACCGAGGAGGGGGTGGCTTATATAGAGTCCGCCAGACCCCTCCGGCCCTCAGTTATGCAGGGTTTAAGATACATTAAGGTTGGGCGTTACTGGTAATGCCATACATAAAGTGATGACCATAAAAGCTACTTAATGACCGACCGTTTGTGCATAGAGTGACCTTAGATCTCCTGGCCGTCGAGTGGTTGGCTTCATGGTCGAGTGGTTGGCCTCATGGTCGAGTGTCTTCGAGTCTGTTGAGTGGAACACTTCTGAGTCGATTGACAGGTGGTTTCTTCTAGAGATATCCTTGGGTAGGCTACTTTGGACAGTCCATGACCCTACCCTAGGTACATAGCTTCATCATTAGCCCCTGAATGGATCGAGGTTTGAGTGGGGAAGAAGTTGAGAACTCTTCCGACCTATTTCTCGTGCTATGAGTATGTCTTGTCTTGGATCAATGAACTCTAAGTGACGACACCAACTTCTTTTTCAGTCGCCTTGGTCCATTCTTTGTATTTGTCGAGTGAAGGTTTCACTTGGAGAGATCCGAGTGACAGTGCGGAGGAGATCTTTCGCCTAACGACTTGTTCTGCAACCCGCGGATTTTGTGGGATTTGAATTTTGGGAAGTGCGCTGGACGGGGCGAGGCCGCAGTAATCGGACGGGATAAGGCAGGGACGCCTTGATCTCCGTGCCACCTTTTTCGCCACGTATCGCGCGCGCGACTGTTGCAGGATTTGACAGGATCGCCCGGGCATACATGTCAGCCACTCGGAAGCAGCCTTATATAAGGCGCCGGACGGGGTTTTTTGAACAGTGCGCCCTCATTCCCCCCTCTCTTCTCCAGACTTCTCCGCCGCATTTGCTTCTGCCTCAGCGCTGCTGCTCCGTGCGTGCCTCGCCAGCGACGATGGTGAAAGAGAAGACGACGGCCCTGGAGCGGGCGAAGAAAGCGACGGCAAAGGCGAAGGGGAGGGGAACCAGTCGGAGCGGATCTTCATTGAGGACCGGCCTGCCGCCGGGCCGGATCCAGGGCGACTGGATCCGCTCGACAATTAGTCAAGCGGATCTTGATGACCTGGCTGACGGAGGGCTGATCCCCCATGGATCGGCGCGGTTCCCGGGGAGGGAGTCAGAGCCGCAGCCTCAGGAGGGTGAGTGCGTTCTTTTGGCCACCCACGTCGACCGTGGGTTTTCTTTGCCGCCCACCCTTTCTTTCGGGGATTTCTGAATTTCTTTGGGGCACAACTCCACCACTTCACACCCAACACCATCGTGTACCTCGCTGCTTATGTGTCTTTGTGCAAGAATTTCTTGGGTTGCCGGCCTCATTGGGGTCTTTTCAAGCACATCTTCACCTGTCGCTCCTAGACGGTGAAGAAGGCCAATCCGAGTGATGAGAGAACACACGTGATTCAGATGTGTGGGGGTCTTAGGGTTCAGTTGAGAGGAAAGAGCTCCTTCCCGACCATGATTTTGCCTGACTCCGTCTATGGATGGCAGTCGACTTGGTTCTACTGCAAAGACCAGCCGACGCCAGGGCAGTCGACTGGGCTCCCTCCCTTTTCCATGGAACGAGTGAGGAAGCCCTCCTCTTTGAAGGTGGTCCCGGAAGAGAAGGCGCAGGTGAAGGTGCTGGTCGAGCATGTCATGCAGCTCATCCGCGACGGGGTGACTGGCATGGACCTCTTGGAGGTCTTCCTCCGACGACGCATCCAACCGCTCCAAGCTCGAGATCATCCAATGTGGTTGTATTCTGGCACTGAGGACACCACTCGGATCCATCCGGAGGAGATTGACGATGCCACGCTGGAGCGGTGGATGGCGAGCATCACAGGGAACAAAGACAACCCCCGCGGAGCCAGGAGGATAGTCCCACTCGACCAATCATACGAAGTAGACAAGGTCTTATTCTGCATTTCCGACTGTGATTCTGCTTTCTCCATTCTGCTTGCCTAAAATCAGTTGACTGACTTTTGTCTTGTTTGTTGCGTTCTAGGCCATGACTGAGATGTACTCGATGCCCAACGGGGCGCAAGAACAAGCTGAGGAGGGAGAGGCAAGTGGAGGTGAAAGTGAGGAGGATGAGTGGCAATCTGATGGTGGGGGGAAGAGGATGACGACGGCTCCAGCGAGGAGGAGGAGGAAATGGAAGTCGATCCTCCTCACACGGAAAGGCGATCAAAGCTCGCCCACGACCCCGCGAGCGAGCATGGCAAAGCGATTGCGCCCGTTGGGAAATCGTCGAAGTGCCCTCGGGCGGCTTCTTCGGCGCCGACTGAGAAAGCGCCGAAGCAACCGAAGCCGTCAAAGCCGGCGAAGGCCTTGGCCAAGATGAGAATGGCCATTCCCACTATCTCCGGGTAACAGCAGAACTTGTGTTTTCTTGTTTAGCACAGATGAACTCTTGGTCGACTTATCGACTAACCGATTGGTTTCTGAAATCTGCAGTGCTGCTACCTCCGAGACCTCCGCCAAGAACGACGATCAAGAAATGGAAGATGCTGCTACCTCCAACCATGGTACGCTCTCTGTAGTTTCACTTCTTGTCGATTGGATTTTCATTTCTGACTCTGGATTTGTCTTGCAGCTCCTCATCATGTCATTGATCTCCCTGATGATGACGACGAGGTGCCACTGAAGGCGAGGAAGAATAGAAAGGTGCCGGCTGGTAAGGCCACTCGGACTGCATCAGTGCCTGAGGTACTGGTTCAAGAAGGTGGCGATGTCACTCGGCATTCTGTGACCTTCGCTGTGCCACTGACGAGTGCCCAGCCTTCGTCGTCGACTGCTGATCCGCCCTCCCTTTTCGCCACACACCACGTCCTAGAGGACCAAGCGGGTGCTGCTAAGGAGGCTATACGCCAGGCAGGGATTATGATGGAGCAGGTGAAGGCGATCCGGGAAGCCAGCCAAGCGGCTTATGATGCAAGCTCAGCCCTTCAGAGCAATGTCTAGGTTAGTTGGTCACCGCCTGTTCTGTTAGGATATGCTATATGAAGGCTTTCTTTCCGAAGATCTTTGAATCTGTACACCCACTGGGTGCGTCGATTGATTTTTTGAACTGGTGGGGGCACGCTGAGTGCACCCACTGGGTGTAGTCCCCGAGACTATGGTCGACTGCTGGCAGTCGACTGTAGTCTTTGTATTTTGAATTTCCTCATTCCAACTTCTTCAGTCGGTCTGGTCGGACCATGTCGAATGGAACCTTGGAACCGGTGGGGGCACGCTGAGTGCACCCACTGGGTGTAGTCCCCGAGACTACGGTGGACTGCTGGCAGTCGACTATAGTCTGAAGAACTTTCTCTCTTTTTTTTGGTAGATCGTGATGAGACCATGACTGACTGTTGGGAGTTAGCTATGGTTTTGGAACCACAATCTCTTTGTTCCTTTCGGTCGACTGATTGGATCAAGTCGATATAACTAGTGGGGGCACGCTGAGTGCACCCACTAGTTGTAGTCCCCGAGACTACTGTTGAATATTTTGATTCGACTGTAGTCTTAGAAATGTTACGGTTTTTCTCTTAGTTACTCAGAAGCAACCTCTCTTTGATAACTGTCGACTGATTCTTCGCAGAAATCTTGCGAGCTTGTCGCCCGCTATACTGAATTGGAAAACAAACATATCCAGCTCGACCTTGACTTGAAGCTTGTTAAGGAGAACTTCCAGAAGGCAAAGGACGAAGCAAAAGGTATGATTGGTGAGAACTTGACGACTGTTTTTATCCTTCTGCCCATTCTTGATTCTGATCTCATTGTCATTTTGTAGATAAAATGAAGGAGGCTCTGAAGAAGAAGGACCAGGAACTTACCGAGGCACAGAAGGCGGCTTCGGACAAAACGAAGCTTGCGGAAGAGAAGCTGGCTTCAGTCGGCAAACTTGAAGAGGAGAACGCCAACCTGAAAGCTGCTCTCGACGCGGCCAACAAGGAAGTCAGCCGTCTGAAGAATGACAAGATTGCTCTGAGTGACAAGGCTAGTGAACTGGTGGGGAAGAAGAACGATCTAGAGGCTTATCTGGGAGGGCTCGCCAAGAAGCTATTCATCATGCTTGAGGGTAATCTCTCCTGCCCGACTGACTTGTAATCACTGACTTATCATAGAACTCCTGGCTTATCTTTGAGTTGTGTTTACAGAATTCTGCCAAAACTTCGAGGAAGAGACTAGTCGAGTGGAGACATGCCTGGATCCCATCAACTCTCCTATGAAGGATGAAACTGCCATGAACGTGCTCCGACTGGAGTCTCGTGTCGCTGGTGTGGTTGACTATCTTCCTCGACTGAAGGTTGCGGCGTCGCGAATCGACACGACACTCTGGCCAAGGGAGACGCTTCAGAATGACCTCGAGTCTCTGATGACCTGACTGAATGAAGTTCCAGGTCGAGTGCAAGAATGGAAGAAGTCTTCCGCCAGGTGTGGTGCTGATGTCGAATTGTCTTTGGTCCGTGTTCACTACAAGGATGCACGAGAGGAAAAGCTGGCGTCCCTCAAGGTGGCTAATACCAAGAAGCATGACTTCCAATCTTTCATGGAGACCTTCATCGCTGCTGCCACGCGGATTGCAGATGGAATCGACCTGGACCAGTTTGTCGCGCCTTCGAGTCCTCCATCGGAGGAGTAAAAAACTTCTATGCTTGATGCCTTAAATTTGCCTCGGAATGCCGAGTGGTTTTGTAACCGATAAAACTTTTATGGGCTTGATGCCTGAGCACTTCTGAATCCGTAGGATGCTTTCTGAACTTGGCTTTGCCGTCGAATATGCTTGCATTTGCCTTCGAGCGAACATTGTTCTTCACTCTGAATATATTTTAGTGCTTGTGATGTATTCTTGCAGGTTGGAGTACAGATTGCAGTCGACCTGCGTCCTTATGGGCCGGGATGGAGCACACATTGTATTTGTGCCGGAGCTCCGAAGGAGAAGGTAGCAGTCGACTTGTACCTTGTCGTCCTTGCAGAGTGCACATTGTATTTGTGCCGTAGCTCCGAAGGAGAAGGTAGCAGTCGACCTGCACCTCGTCGTCCTTGCAGAGCGCACATTGTATTTGTGCCGTAGCTCGAAGGAGAAGGTAGCAGTCAACCTGCACCTCGTCGTCCTTGAAGAACGCACATTGTATTTGCGCCGTAGCTCCGAAGGAGAAGGTAGCAGTCGACCTGCACCTCGTCGTCCTTGCGGATCGGAACGAATTTCATACTTAGGCGAGTACTGGACTGCAGCTAAGCCCTGAGTGGGAGGCAGATTCACCACTCGGTAGGATTTTTATTACTTAGGCGAGCACTGGACTGCAGCTAAGCCCCCGAGTGGGAGGCAGACTCGCCACTCGGTAGGATTTTAAACACTTAGGCGAGTACTGGACTGCAGCTAAGCCTCCGAGTGGGAGGTTTGCTCTCCACTCGGTAGGATTTCAAACACTTAAGGGAGTACTGGACTGCAGCTAAGCCCTCGAGTGGGAGGCAGACTCGCCACTCGGTAGGATTTTAACCACTTAGGCGAGTACTGGACTGCAGCTAAGCCCCCGAGTGGGAGGCAGACTCGCCACTCGGTAGGATAACCACTTAGGCGAGTACTGGACTATAGCTAAGCCTCTAAGTGGGAGGTTTGCTCTCCACTCGGTAGGATTTCAAACACTTAGGCGAGTACTGGACTGCAGCTAAGCCCCCGAGTGGGAGGCAGACTAGCCACTCGGTAGGATTTTAACCACTTAGGCGAGTACTGGACTGCAGCTAAGACTCTGAGTGGGAGGTTTGCTGTCCACTCGGTAGGATTTCAAACACTTAGGCGAAACAGATTCGTAGCTAAGCCCCCGAGTGGGAGGTTTGCTCTCCACTCGGTAGGATTTCAAACACTTAGGCGAAACGGATTCGCAGCTAAGTCTCCGAGTGAGAGGCTTGCTCGTCACTCGGTAGGATTTTTTTTACAAACTTAGGAGAAACGGATTCGTAGCTAAGCCACCCATTGGGGGATTTCTTACATAAACAAAAGCAACAACAATTAATGGGAAAATTATAACACTTTTGTCTTTGAGAAACAAACTACAGGAGTACTTTTATTACATCTCATCCGAGTGAGTACTTAAGTGTAAAAGGGGCGGAGCAGATCCGCATTCCAAGCTCGTGGCTCATCAATCTAGCGACCGACATTGTAAAGATGGTATGCTCCATTGTGGAGAACTTTGGTGACGATGAAGGGGCCTTCCCAAGTAGGGGCAAGTTTGTGTGGCTTCTGTTGGTCCACTCGGAGGACCAAGTCTCCTTCTTGGAAGGCCCGACTCTTCATGTTTCTGGCATGGAATCGACGCAAGTCTTGTTGATAGATGGTCGATCAGATCATGGCCATCTCTCTTTCTTCTTCCAGAAGGTCGACTGCATCCTGCCGGGCTTGTTCTGCTTCATCTTCAGAGTAAAGCTCAACTCGGGGTGCATTGTGAAGCAGGTCACTCGGAAAACTGCTTCAGCCCCATAGACCAGAAAGAATGGAGTTCTCCCAGTCGACCGATTAGGAGTAGTCCTCAATCCCCAAAGAACTGATGGAAGTTCGTCGACCCACGCGCCTGCTGCGTGTTTGAGATCACGCATCAACCGGGGTTTCAGTCCTTTGAGAATTAGGCCGTTTGCTCTTTCTGCTTGTCCATTCGACTGGGGGTGAGCGACTGAAGCGTAGTCGACTCGTGTGCCTTGAGAAGCGCAAAAGGCTTTGAATTGGTCGGAATCGAAGTTTGACCCATTATCAGTGATGATGCTATGCGGAACTCCATATCTGAATATCAACTCTCTGATGAAGCTGATAGCAGTGCCGGCATCAAGATTCTTGATAGGCTTGGCTTCGATCCACTTGGTGA
The DNA here is from genome assembly GCF_018294505.1 of Triticum aestivum. Classification (NCBI taxonomy): domain Eukaryota; kingdom Viridiplantae; phylum Streptophyta; class Magnoliopsida; order Poales; family Poaceae; genus Triticum; species Triticum aestivum. Next base: position 621,758,842 of record NC_057801.1, read on the forward strand.
ACTTGTCGACTGCCACCAGTACATGGGTGAAGCCGCTCCTGCCAGTTCTCAGTGGTCCAACCATATCTAATCCCCAAACAGCGAAGGGCCAGACGATTGGAATGGTCTTCAAGGCTGAGGCGGGCTTGTGCGACATATTGGAGTAGAACTGACATCCTTCACACTTGTCGACTATCTCTTTCGCCATTTCATTTGCTCTGGGCCAGTAAAAACCCGCTCGGTATGCTTTAGCCACAATAGTCCGAGAGGACGCATGATGGCCACAGGTCCCTGAGTGGATGTCGTTAAGAATTATCCGACCCTCTTTCCGGCGTTATGCATTTCTGACTGGCTCCAGTCGCGCTTTCTCTGTACAACTATCCCTTCATCATAGTAAAGGCCTTGGATCGATGGACGATCTGTCGAGCCTCTTCTTCATTCTCTAGGAGCTCTTTCCTTAGGATATACGCGATGTACGGCACTGTCCAGTCGGGAGTGATAACCAAAACTTCCATGATCAAGTCGACCACGTCTGGGACCTCAACTTCAGTCGGGTCCGTGGCACTTTTTGGCTATGGGGCTTCTCCGGTGAAAGGATCCTCTTGAACTGAGGTGCGTGGATATGTTCCAAAAACACACCACTGGGAATGGCTTCTCTCTTGGAACCTATCTTTGCCAAATCATCGGTTGCTTGATTTTTCAGTCGGGGTATATGATGAAGCTCTAACCCCTCGAATTTCTTCTCCAGCTTTCTTACTGCATTGCAGTAACCAATCATGGCTGGGCTTCTGACGTCCCACTCCTTCATCACTTGGTTAACCACCAAGTCTGAGTCGCCGTAGACCATGAGGCGATGGACGCCAAGTGAAATGGCCATACGCAACCCATACAAAAGTGCTTCGTATTCTGCTTCGTTGTTGGAGGAATCAAAGTGAATCTAGAGTACATATCTGAGCTTATCTCCTCGGGGGGAAACCAACACTACCCCAGCACCGGAACCATTCAACATCTTAGAGCCATCAAAGAACATGGTCCAGTGCTCCGAGTGAACTTGAGTCGGTAGTTGCTGTTCAGTCCACTCGGCGATGAAATCTGCTATTGCTTGGGACTTGACAGCTTTCTTTGCCTCAAATCTGATATCCAGGGGAAGGAGTTCAATCGCCCATTTTGCCACTCGACCAGTTGCATCTCTGTTGTGCAGAATCTCTGACAATGGGGCGTCGCTGACGACTGTAATGGTATGGTCAGAGAAGTAGTGAGCAACTTTCTTCGTGGTCATATAAATCCCATATACAAGCTTCTGATAATGAGGATATCTTTGCTTTGATGGGGTCAAAACTTCAGAAATATAATATACTGGGCGCTGAACTTTAAAGGCTTTTCCTTCTTCTTCCCGCTCGACCATAAGTACTGTACTGACGATTTGTCCTGTGGCTGCAATGTAAAGCAGCAAAGGCTCTTTGCTGATCGGGGCAGCAAGCACCGGCTGGGTGGAAAGCAGGGCTTTTAGCTCTGCAAACGCTGCATCAGCTTCAGGAGTCCACTCGAACTTGTCTGACTTCTTCATCAGTCGGTAAAGAGGCAATGCCTTTTCACCGAGACGAGAGATGAATCGACTTAAAGCGGCCAAGCAACCAGTAAGCTTCTGAACATCGTGCACACACACAGGTTGTTTCATTCAGAGTATAGTGCCCACTTTCTCTGGATTTGCGTCGATTCCTTGTTCGGAAACAAGAAAACCGAGTAATTTTCCGCCAGGAACTCCGAATGTGCACTTTGATGGATTAAGCTTGATATCATACCTCCTGAGGTTGGCAAATGTTTCAGCAAGGTCAGTCAGCAGGTCGGAACCTTTCCGTGACTTGACCACAATATCATCCATGTACGCTTCTACATTCCGACTGATTTGAGTGAGCAAACACTTCTGAATCATCCTCATGAACGTGGCTCCGGCATTCTTGAGGCTGAATGGCATGGTGACATAACAGAAGCACCCGAATGGGGTGATGAAAGCTGTTTTGATCTCATCGGGTCCATACAGACGGATCTGATGGTACCCGGAATAGGCGTCTAAGAAAGACAATCGCTCACATCCCGCAGTCGAGTCGACTATTTGGTCGATGCGGGGGAGAGGAAAATGATCTTTCGGGCAGGCCCGATTGATATGTTTAAAGTCAATGCACATGTGAAGTGACTTGTCCTTCTTGGGGACCATGAGAACATTGGCGAGCCACTCGGAGTGGTAAATTTCTCGGATAAACTCTGCTGCTAAGAGCCGAGCCACCTCCTCACCAATGGCCTTCCTTTTCTGGACGGCGGACTGTCGTAGATGTTCTTTGATAGGTTTCGCTTTTGAGTCGACTCGTAGACGGTGCTCAGCCAGCCCCCTGGGTACACCTGGCATGTCAGAAGGTTTCCATGCAAGGATGTCCCAGTTCTCACGGAGGAACTGGATGAGCGCTTCTTCCTATTTGGGGTCGAGCGTTGTGGAGATATTAGTCGGAGCAGCATTGGGGTCGGTCAGGTGGATGTGAACCGGTTTTGTCTCACCGGACGACTGAAACGCTCATTCCGTAGTGGGCTTCTTAGCTCGCAACAAATCTCTCGGGTCTGCATTCTTTTGGTGTTCCTGCCACTCTTCTGCTACCATCTGAGCATCAGCGATCTTTGAGCCTTTCTGAAAGCACTCTTCCGCCTTCTTGTGATTGCCAGTAACAGTGATCACACCTTTAGGGCCAGGCATCTTCAATTTAAGGTACACGTAACATGGTCGAGCCATAAAACGTGCATAAGCTGGCCTGCCCAAAATAGCGTGATAGGCACTCTGGAAATCCACAACCTCAAATGTCAACTTTTCTTTGCGGAAATTTTTGGAATCACCAAAAACCACATCAAGAGCAATTTGGCCGAGTGACGCAGCCTTCTTGCCAGGAATGAACCCATAGAAACTCATGTTGCTGGTACTGAGTCTGGACATCGGAATGCCCATCCCTTGCAATGTCTCTGCGTATAGTATATTCAGGCTACTACCACCATCCATCAACACTTTAGTTAGTCGAGTGCCTTCGACGACTAGGTCGACCACCAGAGCTTGCCTCCCAGGGGTGGCTATGTGTGTCGGGTGATCAGACTGGTCGAATGTGATGGCAGTCTGAGACCATTTCAGATAATTGGGTGTCGCTGGAGCAACCATATTCACTTCCCGATTGATAACTTTCAGTCGACTTTTGCTTTCAACGTCAGCAAAAATCATCAGGGTGGAATTGACCTGGGACATCCATCATCACTATCCTCTTTGTCCTCAACTTTGTCTGACTCCTTTTCCTTATCTTTGGGCTGTTTCCCCTGGAAATGCTGGATCAAGAGCCGACACTATCAAGTGGTATATTTCGGGTAAATGAAGTTACCCTCTTCATCTTTCTTCGTGTGGATGTGGCATGGCAAATCGATCACGTCATTTCCCTCCTTGTCTTTCACCTTCTTAGGGTTCCAAGGCCCTTTGGGCTTCCCTTTAAACTTTCCTTGAGTCACGACCAAGGCTTCTCCAGGAGCGGCTGGCTCGGCTTTCCGTTTCTGCTTCCGACTGGAGTTCCCTCCTCTGGTTTCGTGGACGACTGACTTGTGCTTGCCACTCTGGAGCCGATCCTCTTCTTCACCATTGGCATACTTGGTGGCTATCTCCATCATTCGACTCAGAGACATGTCTCCGGTTTGACCGAATTTCAGATTCAGCTCTCTGTACTTAACACCTTCCTTGAAGGCACAGACTGCCTGGTGATCAGATACATTCTCTACCGTGTGATGCAATGTGATCCATCTCTGGATGTAATCTCTCAAAGTCTCATTAGGCTTCTGCACACAAGTTTGCAGCTCTGTCAGTCCTGCTGGTCGCTTGCAAGTTCCTTCAAACATTCTGACGAACACTCGGGAAAGATCTTCCCAAGTGTAAATGCTGCTGGGTGCCAACTGATTCAGCCATGCTCTGGCCGAGCCCTCCAACATAAGAGGCAGATGTTTCATGGCCACCTCATCATTGCCGCTGCCAATCTGAACAGCCACTCGGTAGTTCTCAAGCCAAGTATCAGGCTTGGACTCACCAGTGAACTTACTGACTCCAGTCGCCAACCTGAAGTTGGGAGGAATCACCGCGGCCCTGATGGCTCTGCTGAAACACTCTGGTCCTGAGACATGCACTCTGCTGCTGGTGGGCGCATCTTTGTCGTGACCCTCTCGGTGAGCTCTGTTCCTGTCGACCAGACCTTGAACGATAATGGATCTCGCATCAAAGCATGGTTCCCTGGGGTCGACTGGAATCCTTCGCCCAATACTGTGCTGGCGTCTATCATCCTGTTGCCGAGGCGCGTATGATCCACCCCTTGGGGGAGGGGTGGGCACTCGACATCGATCATCGCAATCAAATCGGTGATCATACTGCTCATGGTTCTTGTACTGATCGTGCCGGCCCCACGTCCCTCACACCTCGGGGGCGATCTGGGGCTGTGAGCCGACTGAACTGTATTTGCAGCTACGGATCTGCTATGAATCCTGTTCCGCGACTGTGATACAACTGAATTTTGGTCTCCTGCTTCCCGGAGTAAATCTCTGATGTGCAACAAGCCTCTGCCAGCCTCTGACTAGGAAGGCTGAATTGACTCTGCTATACGGGCTGCAGCCGCTAAATTCTAAATCGGAGTTCGATATACCTGAGTCGGTTGTGGAAAGAGCTGACGTCGACTAGAATCTGGAACCCGTTGCCGCGCATGCTCGTCAAGTGCTCGCTGAAGGTTCTCCAGTCGAGTGCGCTCAGCCAAGTTGGCCAAGCACGCGTCCTCTAAGGCACGAGCCTCAGGGGTTTCTCCAACGATAGGAGTGTAAAGCGCATCCATATTCCGGCGGCGCAGTTCTTCCCTCTGCAGCAAATTGAGGGGCTCGGGGAGATACTCTTCATGGGCATGCAACGGATCGCCTCCACCATCGCCTCCGTCAGCGCCGGGAAATCCGAGAGGACCGCATGGTGCATCGACCATCAGAACCTCCGCTGCTGGATCACTGTTGTCGCACTTGGATGCAGTCTCTGCGGAGCCAGTCGAACAGGCCGTAGAGAGATTCATCGGGCTCGATTCCCGCGACTTGGGGGGTGGCCGACTGGTGGGCCACCGCGTGCCTCACCCACTGCTGAAGCCTTGACCGACCGGAGTGCTTGCGCCGGCGGGAAGCAGGAAGGGAGGATGACACAACGACCGACCGATACTGGGTCGACGGTTGCCGCAGGAGGACGCCGCGGACGCATGCGCGAAAGTGCGTCGCTCCGCGGACTGGGAGCGCGTCGATGTCGAGCGGAGCCTCCTGAAGCCAAGCAGAGTCGTCGGCGATGAACGTGAGCGCGCCGAGACGGATCTCGCGGCCCTCAACCAAAACTCCGCCCGAAACCATGATGAATGAGATCAAAAAAAATTGCAACTTCTCCAATAAGTCACTAAGACATCGGCCCCACGGTGGGCGCCAACTGTCGTGGTTCTAAGTCTGACAGTAGTGTAGGGGGGTACTAATGGAGAGGCAAGATCCTAGCTATGGAGTACTTGTATACGCAAGAGATTTACGAGGTCAGGCCCTTCTCGGAGGAAGTAACAACCCTACGTCTCGGAGCCCGGAGGCGGTCGACTGGATTATATGCGTATGAGTTACACGGGTGCGAACCCTTTACACTGAGGTGGGGGTGGCTTATATAGAGTCTGCCAGACCCCTCCGACCCTCAGTTATGCAGGGTTTAAGATACATTAAGGTTGGGCATTACTGGTAACGCTATAAATAAAGTGTTATGATGACCATAAAAGCTACTTAATGACCGACCGTTTGTGCACAAAGTGACCTTAGATCTCCTGGCCGTCGAGTGGTTGGCTTCATGGTCGAGTGGTTGGCTTCATGGTCGAGTGTCTTCGAGTCTGTCGAGTGGAACACTTCTGAGTCGATTGATAGGTGGTTTCTTCTAGAGATGTCCTTGGGTAGGGTAGTTTGGACAGGTCCATGACCCTACCCTAGGTACATAGCTTCATCACTACCCCTATCGAAACCTATAGAAATCGAGCCGATAGGCTTTGCGTGGCAGGGATAGGCATTAGTAATTTCCATCTCATAGACTTTTTTTAAAAGGACCATCTCGCAGATTTTGATTTCGGGCGGTTACTGCGACTTTCCCCGCTTCGTTCAAATTTTGCAGAGTGCACATTTACCGTGCCAACTCAATTCGAATCCCGTTTGTATTCTATTTTTGTCGGGCATGATCCATTTTCGATTGGAATAAAATTCTATATACATCACTTTTTTATATATAGTTTCAAAAGCACAACAAAGAATTCTGCTCCTTTATATGTATAATATGATTTACAAATACAATGATCTCAAAATCATAAGGTTGAATTCAAAAAATTTAAACCAAATTATGTTCTACTAAAATGTATGGATCAGTAATATCTACATATTAAATAACATAGATGCGCGTGAATTCATATGAGTATGCATGTTTGATAGTTCAATTTTGGTTTGAGTTTGGATTACACGTATCATCATCTCGAATTAAAATATTTGAATCCCTTTTATGTTGACTCCTTTCACGCCCATCTCTCTCGCATGCATGCTCCTTCGTGTAGCTATCACTCTCTTTTCTCCCGATCACCAGCACGCTCACTTCATGTTTCTCCTATCCTCGCAAACATGGTCTCTCGACGTCTCCCTTGAGAAGTGTCACACTCTCCCTATCATTATACATTACATGATTTTCATTATCTCTGACATCTCTACCATTCTCTGGTATCACTAGGTACCTAAGCTTTCTTTTTCACTGCCACACACAGTCTCCACTCGTCTTTCACTTTGTCTTTCTCTCTATGGGCTTCTCTCACACACCCTATATATCTCTAGATATAACTCATACCACTAAAATTACTCTCTCTCTCCTGTAGACACAACATTTGTTGCAGTCTCCTTTCTGTCTCCATCCCAGACTGACATTATTCATTTGTTTACCAATCAGACAAACTCCCCCCTCCTCTCTCTCTCTCTCTCTCTCACACACACAACTCCTGCTTCCACTCCCCTTCCCGACTACCATCTCTCTCTCACGCACACAAAACTCTCGCTTTCGCACCCCCGACTCGTATTTCTCTCACAAACATTTATCGACTAGCCTCTAGATAGGTTTTTACACCCACACACTTGTGCTTCCACTATCGCATACATGTCTCTCCCCCACTCCTTGTATCTATGTAGATTTTTCTTCCCTTCTTGAGACACGCCCTCTCGATCATGCACACACACACACACTATCGCCTCATTTTAAGATGATACCTCTCGCACACACACTCTTTGTGTCTTTGTCACACATGCACTCCCTCCTCCTCCTCTCTCCCTCTCTCTCACACACACATGGGCTTTTTGCAACAACTAGCAAGATGCCCATGTATTGCACGGAACATAAAGATACATTTGTATGAGTAGTTTATCTTGTGGGAGAAAAGGATGAACGAGGGAAGGCCTTATTTGCAAATGTGGAGAGGGGTGTGGGTATCTTTTTACAAAATTGTCATAGTTTCCTTCCTATCCGTCAGATATAGATCGGACGACCTATATTGCAGGATGGCTCGCACACGATCATCATCGAGTATGCTTTTTATAAGAGTATGGATAACAAAATAGAGTTGGTGATGATGGTGGGCCTACCATCCTGCAATATAGGACGTCCGATCGGTATCTGACGGATAGAAAGGAAACTATGGCAATTTACCCGCACTCCTGTCCACATTTGCAGATAAGGCCTTCCCTCGTTCATCCTTTTCTCCCACAAGATCTTGATGTTCCATGCAACGCACGGGCATCTTGCTAGTAACAATAGAAATTATACATATACCACTTCTCGAATCTTGAAACCAACAAAATTCCTCCCTTATCTGATCAAAACCGCCAAAGGAATATATTTTGAGTGAAACATAACATATTTTTAGTGATATACGTATTTCAAAACTAGTCTCTTTTTTCTATCAAATCGATGAATATGTATTAACCTACTTTGGTCGTGTGGCAACCCATTGGCACATTGCTAGTAGTTATTACCACTGTATATTTTTTTAAAACCAGACATATGTTGGAGTACATATACGAAGAGAAGAGGCGCACGCACGTAGTCGGTCTCTCACTATCTCGCACACATGAGAGTTACGTAAAGGCACCGTTAACAAATAAACCCTAAAACCCTAGGTGCACGATTGCTGCATGCATGGGTACCGGGTACATGGTGGAGCGCACCTTTGTAGGAATAGTCAGCTCGCGTGATAATTTGATTTGTAGGAGTTGATGGTTAGGACCACAGGTGAACGACCTGGAGACGGTGGCTCGCCAGTTGCCACAGATCGAGTAGCCACATTTAAAATATCATTTTTAGCGGGGTTAAGTGTTTTGATTTTCAATGGCGCATTATAAGTACTAAGTAGTTTTTAGAACGATTGGTATGGAGCGAAAACGGAATTCATAACTACTACTACCTCCGTCTTTTATTGGGCCCTTGAGCCAAAACGCAAAGACCAAGAAAGCACACATATAGAGAAATTGGAAATAAACTACCTCTCTAATCACCCCTACTAAATAGGCGGCCTATTTACTACCTCTGTGCATGCAATGGCTATTGCATGCATGTAGCCGCATGCATATCCAATCGAGCAGCCCCATGTGCTTTCTTCCATGGGTAGACTGTTGGAATCTAGGATGGAGGAAATAAAGTGACGTGCTTAAATGCAGTGGCTTAATAAAAATGTGATGAGTGCACGACCTCGGTTGTGCCGTTGATATGGCCCGATCTTTTACGATGCAATAACCTCCAAAATCCATCGATGAAAAAAATACCTCCAATTACACGAGCAGTACGCGTAACCTGAAGCAAGGGTGACGACGACCAATGGACAATCCCTCGACACACGAGGAACTTCCCGCCGTAGCAGACGTAACCAGCGCGCAACCCGTCGGTGACGACGGACCTCGAGCCAAGTGCAACTTCCACGCAGAAAATTCACACAAAATAAATAATGACGGCACCCAAAGAGGGCCGCTTAATAGTCAATACACATGTTGTCTAAACCGAAGAAAATAACCTGCCCCTTTTTACATGGCCGACTCCTGGCCTTTTATATGGTGCACATAGGCACGTACGTGCTCAAACTAGTTTAGGAGTCCTTGCATGATACGGCCTCAACCTACCAAAAGGATAAACGTTTCTCCTCCTATGATTAAAGAAAATAAATAAACTTTCTAAACTGACCCACGTAGCTACTACTTGACCACCAGAAAAAAAGGTAACAATCCATACGGTTGGAACTGCCAAGTTTGATTGCCTTTGGATCTCAACTTCTCCATGTTGGTTGACAGACTTAGAAAATCTTCCAAAAAATAAAAACGAATATTGATATGATCCTTACGTAACAGGAACCGGCAGTGAACCAACCATGATCCATCTGCATGGCGTTCTAAACGTCGACTTCACTTCCTGCGGAACTACAAGTTGAATTCCAATTTCTCCATTAAAAGTCACGGGGGCCTCCATCAACTTGGTCAGCATGCAATAATCAGAAGCACCCATGTTTTCTTCTGCGGTGTAGCACATGGAATAGTGCCTAGTGTATCTGAACTTGCCTTCAACTTTAGTCCTTCCTTCTTATCACCTGCCAGTTTATGGCCATGTGACATAGTAGCAGATGCAGAACTAGAGCTACTGTCTAATGACACGACATCATCACTAGTATTCACATCATCCTCCCCCGCTTGAAACGATGCCGTCCTCGGCTTCGTGGTAGGTTTAGGGACCTTCTTCTTCACGGAAAGAATATTACCCTCCTCCACTTGAAAAGAATCTGTCACCGGTTTCACATTCTTGTTGGACATCATCTTCTGCGACACCGTCAAATCCAAAGAAGATCTAATTGATTTCTCATCCATCGGTTTCAATATCCTTTTCTTCCCGGCATGAAAGAAAGTGTATGCATTAGTCCTACCAGAATGAATTGTATTCCGGTCATACTGCCATGGTCGTCCTAGTAATAAACCACATACATCCACTGGCAAAACGACACATTCCACCTCATCAACATACTGCCCAACAGAACATGGCACACGCACCTTATGAGTTATTTTGAGCATTCCACAACTGTTCAACCAACCCACATGATGAGGATCTCTATATCTCCACGTGGACAACCCAAGTTTTTCCACCATTGACTTACTGATTCCATTAGTGCAACTACCTCCGTCAATGATTAACTTGCATGGCACACCCTTTATGCTGCATTGAGTCTGAAACAAACTATAGCGCTGACCTTTTTCCAACTTATTTCCTCCTTCGCCTTGTACCCTCTTGATTTGCATGTTTAGCCCACTGATAGGTACTGTCTCTTCCTCCCTTTTAAACTGGTCAAGCAAAGAATTTTTTTAGTGACAACTACACCATCCTCAGCCTTTTTATTTTCTAACAACACCATCTTCTCTTGTTGTTTCTTTGCATCAATTGCTGCCTGTGCACGGTCTCGCCTCTTACGGTCCTCCAAATATTGTTCGGATGAGTATGCTTCAAAATAAGCCCTCTGACCTTGACAAACAAAGTTAAATTTTCTCCAAGAAAAATTGCCAGATTTATCAATATGCAACTCCTTTTTTGTCCAAGATTGGCCAAGTATCAAGCTACACGCATACATATGATATGGCAGAACATCACACAAAACTGAATCACTAAATCCACAAAATCCAAAAGGCACCTCAACTTGATGTTTTATTATCACAAATTTTCCCAGCCATGCGAGCTTATATGGGTCTGGATGCTCTATCACTGCTAGCTTCAATGCATCAACCAAAGTTTGACTCGCCAAATTTATTTTGGAAGAACGATCTATCATCATGGCGCAAGAAAATTTTCCTACCTTCACCCTTGTGTAGATCTGAAACCAAGACAGGGCATGAGACGGATCCTTCTCACATTGTGACATCTCGCCATCAAAGTAGTGCTCCGTCCTCATCATAATTGACGAATCTGTACGAACAAATTATAGAGAAAATTTGCACCGTAATAAACCCAGTAATCTGATACCAACTGATGAGTGCACGACCTCGGTTGTGCCGTTGATATAGCCTGATCTTTTACGATGCAATAACCTCCAAAATCCGCGGATGAAAAAAATACCTCCAATTACACGAGCACTACGCGTAACCTGAAGCAGGGGTGATGACGACCAACGGACAATCCCTCGATACATGAGGAACTTCCCGCCGTAGCAGACGTAAGCAACGCGCAACCCGTCGGTGACGACGGACCTCGAGCCAAGTGCAACTTCCACGCAGAAAATTCACACAAAATAAATAATGACGGCACCCAAAGAGGGCCGCTTAATAAGTCAATACACATGTTGTCTAAACCAAAGAAAATAACCTGCCCCTTTTTACATGGCCGACTCCTGGCCTTTTATATGGTGCACATAAGCACGTACGTGCTCAAACTAGTTTAGGAGTCCTTGCATGATACGGCCTCAACCTACCAAAAGGATAAACTTCTCCTCCTATGATTAAAGAAAAAAAAGTAAACTTTCTAAAACTGACCCACGTAGCTACTACTTGACCACCAGAAAAAAAGGTAACAATCCATACGGTTGGAACTGCCAAGTTTGATTGCCTTTGGATCTCAACTTCTCCATGTTGGTTGACAGAATTAGAAAATCTTCCAAAAAATAAAAACGAATATTGATATGATCCTTACGTAACAGGAACCGGCAGTGAACCAACCATGATCCATCTGCATGGCGTTCTAAACGTCGACTTCACTTCCTGCGGAACTACAAGTTGAATTCCAATTTCTTCATTAAAAGTCACGGGGGCCTCCATCAACTTGGTCAGCATGCAATAATCAGAAGCACCCATGTTTTCTTCCTTCTGCGATGTAGCACATGGAATAGTGCCTAGTGTATCTGAACTTGCCTTCAACTTTAGTCCTTCCTTCTTATCACCTGCCAGTTTATGGCCATGTGACATAGTAGCAGATGCAGAACTAGAGCTAGTGTCTAATGACACGACATCATCACTAGTATTCACATCAAAATGGTACAATCTGTGATAGCTCACGGGACTAATAAACCAGGACGGAGGTAGTACCTTCTTGGCGTATGGTTGTATGGGTTTATGTTGCGAGATGTTGAACCTGGTAGTTCTAGGGCAAATACTATGGTTTAGATGTTGGTTTTTAGTAATGAAAATCGGAAGGGGGAAACCCTTCTTTGATTAAAAAAAACTACTACGTCCGTTCTGGTTTACTAGTCCCCATCGTATTTTGGGTCAAAGTTTGTCCATGAATTTTACTTGTAAAATGTGAATGGAAAACGAGATTTTGTTATACCCAAACAAAAAAGGACTGGAGGGAGTGATTGCTCTGACACGGACGCGTCCTCTCATTGCGCATGCATTGAACCGACGCGCCGACCAAGAGGGCCCCACTCACTGCAGGCCCGACTGAACACGCCTCCTCGCCGCATGCAACCGGCTTCAGACTGCCCCACCTACCTCCATTGAATCCACGCATGTGCCGGCAACACGTCCTTCCGTGAGCCGGCCGGCATTTTAGAACACAAAAAATGACCAAAATATAATTACGCATGGTCTTGACTTGTTGTGCTCGCACTCGTAGCAGGAACTAGAGGTTTTTCTTTATTTGTAACTCTCACATTTTTTTTGGCTTTGAAGTGAATCATGGTTATGGACATTATCTATGAATGTGCAGATATCTGTGAACATGAGTTTGATGTGGAAGTTGAACTTGGAATGTCGGGCTTGCGCGTGAACTATACCATGTCCAATGCTTCGTCTGTTATTGTTTGGAAAGTAATTGTTGTTATTACATGACCCGAATTTTTTTTGTGCCACATCAGTAGATGCACGGACATCACAACAGGCATGCTGACTGGATAAACATTTGAACCTAGCTGTTATGAAGGCAATTTTGTATTGACAACAGTTTTAGATAGCAGGAGACGCCTAGCCTGCTCTGCCTCTGCTAGCTTATTTCTGTCTTCTTACATCTCTTCTTTGGCTTGGGTGAAGAGAGCATCTGATTGCTCTTTTCGCTTCTTCAGGAAGTCAGCTACATTCTCTAGGGCTGCTGCACGCTTTCTTTCAACCTTTACTAGAGCCACGAGGACACGAACAACCGACGACTCCACCTAGCTTGTGTGTAATCCAACATCATCTGGGAATTTTCACCTTGTGTCTAATCCAACATCATTAGGGAACTGGCACCTTGTGTGTAATCCAGCCTCATTTTGAAACATGATCTCGAGGTTGACCATACTTCTCTCCTCGCAGGAACTGCATCCTGACATGAAGTTACTTATTTATAGATCAATACTCAGAGCAACCCAGATCCATTTAGTAGAAGCCAGATAAACATGACTCGGAGAAGTGAATTCAAAAGGAAAAAAATAATATAAAAATAGACTACAAGGTGAGAACACCCACTTCCTACAACAAGCTAAAAACGAAAGCATTAGGACGATTAAGACTCTTCTTATTACACATCGAAGAACATGAGGCTAAGAGAAATAGAAACTACAACATATACACATCGAAGAACACGAGGCTAAATGAAAGTAATTGAAAGGGTGTTACCTACCAAAGCTCGTTTTACAGGTTCGGTGCAACTCCTCTTTAACTTGCCACGCTCCTTGAAGATGTCCCCAATATCTGTGTTTGGTCTTCATTGCTCCTCTACATGTTCGCACTCGTGGTTTTAAAATCTCAACATGACAAGAAAAAATATACTACTAGTAATACGCACGCATCTTGTGGGCAACATTAAAGCACTCATCTGCATGTTAGAGCATCTCCAACAGAATCACAATGCGTGGCGCTTTAAAAAAGCGTTTACAGTGCTGAGATCGAGAAGTAGAGATAGAGAGTAGAGACTAGAGAGTAGAGGATAGTTCTCAGCATAGATAGATAAAAAATAGATAATTCAACTACTCCTCGTCATCTGACTCCTCCTCGGTGATGTCCTCCTCTGACGTCTGAATGTAGGCGTGAAGATACCGATCATCGTCGGATTCCCAGGGCGACGCTGCTCCTAGCCTCATGTTGAATTGAGCATCTGCATTTCGCCTATGCTTGTCCTCGCGATAGGCGGCTCGCTCCCTCCTCCTCTTCTCCCTCTCCGCCCTCCTTTGCGCATAGAACTCGCGCTCGTTGATGATGTCCTGCGGGAAGCATTGGCGCCACAACGCCATGGCTTCCTTGTCCATCCCGGCGATGCCGAGACGGTGCTCCCGCCTCCGGTTGTCGCGATGATCCTCGTCGGTGATAAGCTGCGGCAGAGGCGCGAGCTCCTGCGCTCGCTCCCACGTCGGCACGTTGAGGAAGTTCAATGTTCTATGAGGCCAACAGAGGTGCCACGCCGCCGCGTCGTACACGCGGGCGGCCTCCTTGGTGGTGTCAAAATTGCAGAGGCCGAGGCGCATCCCGTGGAACTGGATCTCGGTGGAGAAGCCGCCGGAGGGGTGCGCGCGGACGACACGGTATCCCCAAGTTTCCCGGTGATGCGGCAGCATGGTGGCGCGGCGGCGGTGAGGCGAGAAAGAGCGAGGACAGAGCGGTGGCGAGACACAGAGCAGGGAGAAAGCGGTGGCAAGGCACAGAGTGGTGGGATGGCGTTGGATTTTATAAAGCACGCCGAACGCCGCGCACCAAAACTAGAGCACGCCCGGCCGCTTTTTCCCGTGCGCGTGCGATCGTTTCCCGACGTCCCTGCTATCTCTACTCTCTTCTCTACTGTTATATTTATTTTATATTTTATATTTATCTCTACTTCTCTACTCTCTACTTTTTTTCTTTTAAAAAACAGAGTTGGTGATGATGGTGTGCGTGCCATCCTGCAATATAGGCCGTCCGATTTATATCCGACGGATAGGAAGGAAACTATGGCAATTCTACAGAAAGATACCCACACCCCTCTCCATATTTGCAAATAAGGTCGTCCTTCGTTCATCCTTTTCTCCCACAAGATAAACTACTCATACAAATGCATCTTGATGCGTGCAACGCATGGGTATCTTGCTAGTTCGAAAAACCTTTCCATCATTTGCCACACTACTGGTTGCAGATGAAGAACCTACCCAAGCACAGCGCGATACAGGAGCGACACACAATTACAAGCTGATATTCTGTTGGACAATGGAGGCTATAACCAATTACTTTTATGGGAACAATAGCAACCAGTAAATTTGAAGGGTAGGTATGAACAAAATTGGAACTGTTGAAAGTGCAACTATCCCTGGGTGGTTTTGGTAATGATTTACAACATATAGCTCATTGAACTAATGCTATTTCAAGATAAATATTCCAGGAAAGTTCAATGATTGTCATGGCACGGAAGGATTGTGGACCCCTCAAAATGCTAAGGATAAAAGATTGGCTCAAGCTCTAAAGACCAAGACTATACATTTTCCATTTTAGTGATCCAAGATCACATTGAGTCTATAGGAAAGCCAATACTATTAAAAGGGGATGATGTGTTGCTTAATGGTTTGCTTGCTCAAAACGCTTAGTGATATGCTCCAAATCCCTCAACCACGTTCTCATATCCACATATGTCCCAAACCTAAAGTCAAACTCGGCCCCACCGATTTGATCCATCCGGCGCCACCGAGTTCAGTTGACATAGCCACTGCCAGAAACCCTAGTCTTTTGGTCTCATCGATAAGGATCTCGGTCTAACTGAGATGGGATTGCAAACTCTCTATTTCCCTTCGTAACATTTCGGTCCAACCAAAATGAGCGATCGCTCCCACCGAATCTGCAATGCAAACTCTCTGTTTCCTTTTCATAACGCTTCGGTCCCACCGAGACGAGCATATCAGTCCCATCGAGTTTGCCTGACCAACTCTCTGGTTTGCTTATTACCAAAGTCGGTCTAACCGAGTTTGTGTAATTGGTCCAACCGAGATTATGTTATGCTCTAATAATGTCTACTAAAAAACCTTCTTCTTGTAGACGTTGTTGGACCTCCAAGTGCAGAGGTTTGTAGGACAGTAGCAAATTTCCCTCAACTGGATGACCTAAGGTTTATCAATCCGTGGGAGGCATAGGATGAAGATGGTCTCACTCAAACAACCCTGCAACCAAATAACAAAAAGTCTCTTGTGTCCCCAAAACACACAATACAATGGTAAATTGTATAGGTGCACTAATTCGGCGAAGAGATGGTGATACAAGTGCAATATGGATGGTAGATAAAGGTATTTGTAATATGAAATTACAAAAACAGCAAGGTAGCAAGCGATAAAAGTGAGCGTAAACGGCATTGCAATGCTAGGAAACAAGTCCTAGGGTTCATACTTTCACTAGTGCAAGTTTTCTCAACAATAATAACATAATTAGATCATATAACAATCCCTCAACATGCAACAAAGAGTCACTCCAAAGTCACTAATAGCGGAGAATAAACGAAGAGATTATGGTAGGGTACGAAACCACCTCAAAGTTATCCTTTCCGATCGATCTATTCAAGAGTCTGTAGTAAAATAACACTAAGCTATTCTTTCAAGCAATATGAAAGCATATGCAAACAATGCAAACATAACGGCAATCTGCCAAAACAGTATAGTCTGTAAATAATGCAAGATCCATCATACTTCCCTAACTCCACAAATTATGAGAAAAATACCACATTGTATAATATTTAACATAGCTCAATATGCAAAAAAATTCGATATTATATCATTCTCTGACTTTTCTAGGGAATTTTTGCAACAGCGGTAAACTTTCTGTTTTGAAACAGCAACATGTATACTTGCAAAATAAGCATGGTAAAGGCTATCCTTGACATTTTTATTGAAAATATATATGCCAAAAAGTATTCTAAATAACATCAAGAAAATACTAACAAAATAAAATGACGCTCCAAGCAAAACACATATCATGTGGTAAATAAAAATATAGCTCCAAGTAAAGTTACCGATGAACGAAGATGAAGGAGGGGATGCCTTCCGGGGCATCCCCAAGCTTGGGCTCTTGATTGTCCTTGAATATTACCTTGGGGTGCCTTGGTCATCCCCAAGCTTAGGCTCTTTCCACTCCTTATTCAATAGTCCATCGAATCTTTACCCAAAACTTGAAAACTTCACAACACAAAACTCAACAGAAAATCTCATGAGCTCCGTTAGTATAAGAAAACAAACTACCACTTTAGGGTACTGTTGTGAGCTCATTATAAATTCATATTGATGTAATATATACTGTATTCCAACTTATCTATGGTTCATACCCTCCGATACTACTCATAGATTCATCAAAATAAGCAAACAACACATAAAAAACAGAATCTGTTAAAAACAGAACAGTCTGTAGTAATCTATATCATTCTAATACTTATATAACTCCAAAAATTCTGAAATAAATGTGGACCTGATTAATTTGTCTATTAATCATATGCAAAAATAATCAACCTTAAATCCCTCTCCAGTAAAAAATGGCAGCTAATCTCATGAGCGCTAAAGTTTCTGTTTTTTACAACAAGATCACATAGACTTCACCCAAGTCTTCCCAAAGGTTCTACTTGGCACACACACTAATTAAAAAATAAAACCACATCTAACCAGAGGCTATATGAATTATTTATTACTAAACAGGAGCAAAAGCAAAGGACAAAAATAAAATTGGGTTGCCTCCCAACAAGCACTATCATTTAACGCCCCTAGCTAGGCATGATGATTTCAATGATGCTCACATAAAAGATAAGAATTGAAACATAAAAAGAGCATCATGAAGAATATGACTAGCACATTTAAGACTAACCCACTTCATATGCATAGGGATTTTGTGAGTAAACAACTTATGGGAACAATAATCAACTAGCATAGGAAGGCAAAATAAGCATAGCTTTAAGATTTTCAACACATAGAGAGGAAACTTGATATTATTGCAATTCCTACAAGCATATATTCCTCCCTCATAATAATTTTCAGTAGCATCATTAATGAATTCAACAATATAACCAACACCTAAAGCATTCTTTTCATAATCTACTTGCATAGAAATTTTACTACTCTCCACATAAGCAAATTTGTTCTCCTGAATAGTAGTGGGAGAAAGCTCAACAAAATAACTATCATGTGAGGCATAATCCAATTGAAAACTAAAATCATGATGCCAAATTTCATGGTTATCATTATTCTTAATAGCATACAAGTCATCACAATAATCATCATAGATAGCAACTTTGTTCTCATAATCAATTGGAACCTCTTCCAAAATAGTAGATTCATCACTAAATAAAGTCATGACCTCTCCAAATCCACTTTCATCAATATAATCATCATAAATAGGAGACATGCTTTCATCATAATAAATATTCTCATCAAAACTTGGGGGACAAAAAATATCATCTTCATCAAACATAGCTTCCCCAAGCTTGTGGCTTTGCATATCTTTAGCATCATGGATATTCAAGGAATTCATACTAACAACATTGCAATCATGCTAATCATTCAAATATTTATTGCCAAACGACTTCTTTTTCTAGAACTTGAGCAGAATTTTCCTTACCATCATTCTCACGAAAGACATTAAAAAGATGAAGCGTATGAGATAAACTTAATTCCATTTTTTGTAGCTTTCTTTTATAGAATAAACTAGTGATAAAACAAGAAACAAAAGATTCGGTTGCAAGATCTAAAGATATACATTCAAGCACTCACCTCCCCAGCAACGGCGCCAGAAAAGAGCTTGATGTCTACTACACAACCTTCTTCTTGTAGACGTTGTTGGGCCTCCAAGTTCAATGGTTTGTAGGACAGTAGCAAATTTCCCTCAACTGGATGACCTAAGGTTTATCAATCCGTGGGAGGCATAGGATGAAGATGGTCTCTCTCAAACAACCCTGCAACCAAATAATAAAAAGTCTCTTGTGTCCCCAACACACCCAATATAATGGTAAATTGTATAGGTGCACTAGTTCGGCGAAGAGATGGTGACAGAAGTGCAATATGGATGGAAGATAAAGGTATTTGTAATCTGAAATTATAAAAACAGCAAGGTAGCAAGCGATAAAAGTGAGCGTAAACGGTATTGCAATGCTAGGAAACAAGGCCTAGGGTTCATACTTTCACTAGTGCAAGTTTTCTCAACAATAATAACATAATTAGATCATATAGCAATCCCTCAACATGCAACAAAGAGTCACTCAAAAGTCACTAATAGCGGAGAACAAACGAAGAGATTATGGTAGGGTACGAAACCACCTCAAAGTTATCCTTTCTGATCGATCTATTCAAGAGTCCATAGTAAAATAACACGAAGCTATTCTTTTCGTTTGATCTATCATAGAGTTCGTACTAGAATAACACCTTAAGACACAAATCAACCAAAACCCTAGTGTCACCGAGATACTCCATTGTCACCTCAAGTATCCGTGGGTATGATTATATGATATGCATCACACAATCCCAGATTCATCTATTCAACCAACACAAAGTACTTCAAAGAGTGCCCCAAAGTTTCTACCGGAGAGTTAAGACGAAAACGTGTGCCAACCCCTATGCATAAGTTCACAAGGTCACTGAACCCGCAAGTTGATCACCAAAACATACATCAAGTGGATCACGTGAATATCCCATTGTCAACACAAATAAGCACGACAAGACATACATCAAGTGTTCTCAAATTCTTAGAGACTCAATCCGATAAGATAACTTCAAAGGGAAAACTCAATCCATTACAAGAGAGTAGAGGGGGAGAAACATCATAAGATCCAACTATAATAGCAAAGCTCGCGATACATCAAGATTGTGCCAAATCAAGAACACGAGAGAGAGAGAGATCAAACACATAGCTACTGGTACATACCCTCAGTCCCAAGGGTGAACTAATCCCTCCTCATCTTGGATAGCGCCGGGATGATGAAGATGGCCACCGGTGAGGGATCCCCCTCCGGCAGGGTGCCAGAACAGGGTCCCGATTGGTTTTTGGTGGCTACAGAGGCTTGCGGCGGTGGAACTCCCGATCTAGGTTCTTTTCTGGAGGTTTCAGTATTTATAGGAATTTTTGGCATAGGTTTCACGTCTGGGGGGGGGGGGTCTCCGGGCTGTCCACGAGGCAGGGGGGCGCCCCCCGGGGCGCGCCAAGCACCCTCGTGGGCAGCCCGGGACTCTTTTGTCCCAACTCTTGCACTCCTGGGGCATCTTTTGGTCCATAAAAATTCATCAAAAATTGGCACGTCAATTGGACTCCGTTTGGTATTCCTTTTCTGTAAAACTCAAAAACAAGGAAAAAACAGAAACTGGCACTGGGCTCTAGGTTAATAGGTTAGTCCCAAAAATCATATAAAATAGCATATAAATGCATATAAAACATCCTAGATGGATAATATAATAGCATGAATACTTCATAAATTATAGATACATTGGAGACGTATCAGCATCCCCAAGCTTAATTCCTGCTCATCCTCGAGTAGGTAAATGATAAAAGAAAGAACTTATGAAGTGTGAATGCTAGCAGGTTCAAAAGTTTGATCAAAGATAATTTCAGTCACCTTTTCTAGCATCATTATATGTCATAACAGTAGCTCATCTCATAAATATTTTCATGATCAAGTAGGAAGCTATTCACATGTTAAAGCATAGACCATAAAGTTTCTTGAAAACTAACAAACTATGTTCTCAGTCATCAAACAATTGCAATTCATCTTATTTTCAGGAAGGGTCTATGTCAGAGCTTTGATTTAGCAAACTCCACATACTCAACTATCATTTAATGTTTCACAATTGCTAACACTCACGTGATATTTATGGGTTCAAAGTTTTAATCGAACACAGAGAAAGATAGGGGCTTATAGTTTCGCCTCCCAACCTTTTACCTCAAGGGTAATGTCAACAATAATAATTTATAAACGCCTACATCCAAGTGGATATATATATCCGGATCACCCCAACACAAAGTGCTTGCCAAAGGAAAAAATGTAAAAAAGAAAGGTGTTGATCATGATGACTCTTGTATAAGGGTAGAAGATAATAGTAAAAGATAAGCCCTTCACAAAGGGAAGCAGAGGTTGTCATGCGCATTTATGGTTGGATGCATAAAATCTTAATGCAAAAGAATGTCACTTTATATTGCCTCTTGTGATAAAGACCTTTATTATGCAGTCCGTCGCTTTTATTTGTTCCCTATCACAAGTTCATATAAAGCTTATTTTCTTCGCACTAATAGATCATACATATTTAGAGAGCAATTTTTATTGCATGCACCGATGACAACTTACTTGAAGGATTTTACTCAATCCATAGGTAGGTTTGGTGACTCTCATGGCAAAAATCTTAAGGTTTTATGCACAGGATACTACGGAAGCACAAGTAGTATCCTCACTTAGTGCAAAAGGAATTTGGCTAAGCATTTAGCGACGAAGGCAAGCTCAAACAAAAAATGTGATTATGATCCCAAAAGACAATATATATCATATTTCAAGATATAGGAAAAACATGAACCACATTGACATTGTCTTCTTGGTCGGTCCAACATCTAACCTTTTTGCAGTCTATATAAATGAGTGCTCACAATTACAAAGAAATGTCCAAAGATAGCATATTTATGTAATGTGAAAATCTCTCATTCCAATTCTTCAATATTCTTTTCAAAATGTTCAAATGTGCCTTAACGTCACAATGTTTGCTTAACATTCGATATAAATACCAACCTCAATTGTTATATGTGAAAGTCTTAATCCCCATAGGGATAAGAAATATGAAATGAACATCAGTTTCATTAATTAATCAGATGCTATTGATTACTTCAAAATCATTCAACCATTTACTCATAGGATAAAGTGAAGCAGCAAGAGTAAATGACAAACTACTCCAAAAAGATATAAGTGAAGATCAATGAGTAGTTAAATAATTAAGTAGCTATGTGAGGACTCTCTCTCATTTAAGTATTTCAGATATTGGTATTTTATTCAAACAGCAAGCAAAACAAAACAAAATGACATTTCAAGGATAGCACACATCATGTGAAGAAGCAAAAACTTAGGTTCAACCGATACTAACTGATAATTGTTGAAGAAGAAAGGTGGGATGCCTACCGGGGCATCCCCAAGATTAGATGCTTGAGACTTCTTAGAATTCTATCTTGGGGTGCCTTGGGCATCGCCAAGCTTGAGCTTTTGTGTCTCCTTAATTCCTTTTATATCACGGTTTCCCTATATCTCAAAGACTTCATCCACACAAAACTCAACAAGAACTCATGAGATAAGTTTGTATAAAACAATGAAAAAACCTTATCATTTTCTACTGTAAGAAATCACTAAAATTATTATTCAACATTGCATACTAAATGTCTCTACATATTTAATACTCCTATCCTCAAATAGAATCATTAAACAAGCAAGCATATGCAAACAATGCAAACATAAGAGCAATCTGCCAAAACAGTATAGTCTATAAAGAATGCAAGATTCATCATACTTACCCACATCCAAAAATTATGAGAAAGCTAATACACTGTAGAATATTTATCAGAGCTCAATATGCAAAAAGTTTCGATATTATATCATTCTCTGACTTTTCTAGGGAATTTTTGCAACAACGGTAAACTTTCTGTTTTCAAACAACATGTATACTTGTAAAATAAGCATGGTAAAGGCTATCCTTGACATTTTTATTGAAAATATAGATGCCAAAAATTATTCTAAATAACATCAAGAAAATACTAACAAATTAAAATGATGCTCCAAGCAAAACACATATCATGTGGTAAATAAAAATATAGCTCCAAGTAAAGTTACCGATGAACAATGATGAAGGAGGGGATGCCTTCCGGGGCATCCCCAAGCTTGTGCTCTTGATTGTCCTTGAATATTACCTTGGGGTGCCTTGGGCATCCCCAATATTAGGCTCTTTCCACTCCTTATTCCAAAGTCCATCGAATCTTTACCCAAAACTTGAAAACTTCACAACACAAAACTCAACAGAAAATCTCATGAGCTCCGTTAGTATAAGAAAACAAACCACCACTTTAAGGTACTGTTGTGAGCTCATTATAAATTCATATTGATGTAATATATACTGTATTCCAACTTCTCTATGGTTCGTACCCTCCGATACTACTCATAGATTCATCAAAATAAGCAAACAACACATAGAAAACAGAATGTGTCAAAAACAGAACAGTCTGTAGTAATCTGTATCATTCGAATACTTATATAACTCAAAAAATTCTGAAATAAAATTTTGGACCTGAGGTATTTTTCTATTAATCATCTGAAAAAGCAATCTACCTGAAAGAGCTCTCCAGTAAAAAATGTCAGCTAATCTCGTGAGCGCTGAAGTTTCTGCTTTTTTACAGCAAGATCACATAGACTTCACCCAATTCTTCCCAAAGGTTCTACTTGGCACACACACTAATTAAAACATAAAACCACATCTAACCAGAGATTAGATTAATTATTTATTACTAATCAGGAGCAAAATCAAAGGACAAAAATAAAATTGGGTTGCCTCCCAACAAGCACTATCGTTTAACGCCCCTAGCTAGGCATGATGATTTCAATGATGCTCACATAAAAGATAAGAATTGAAACATAAAGAGAGCATCATGAAGAATATGACTAGCACATTTAAGTATAACCCACTTCCTATGCATAGGGATTTTGTGAGCAAACAACTTATGGGAACAATAATCAACTAGCATAGGAAGGCAAAATAAGCATAGCTTCAAGATTTTCAACACATAGAGAGGAAGCTTGATATTATTGCAATTCCTACAAGCATATATTCCTCCCTCATAATAATTTTCAGTAGCATCATGAATGAATTCAACAATATAACCAGCACCTAAAGCATTCTTTTCATGATCTACTTGCATAGAAATTTTACTACTCTCCACATAAGCAAATTTGTTCTCATGAATAGTAGTGGGAGCAAACTCAACAAAATAACTATCATGTGAGGCATAATCCAATTGAAAACTAGAATCATGATGCCAAATTTCATGGTTATCATTATTCTTAATAGCAAACAAATCATTATAATAATTATCATAGATAGCAACTTTGTTCTCATAATCAATTGGAACCTCTTCCAAAATAGTGCATTCATCACTAAATAAAGTCATGACCTCTCCAAATCCACTTTCATCAATATAATCATCGTAAATAGGAGGCATTCTTTCATCATAATAAATATTCTCATCAAACCTTGGGGGACAAAAAATATCATCTTCATCAAACATAGCTTCCCCAAGCTTGTGGCTTTGCATATCTTTAGCATCATGGATATTCAAGGAATTCATAGTAACGACATTGCAATCATGCTCATCATTCAAGTATTTATTGCCAAACATTTTATAAACTTCTTCTTCTAGCACTTGAGCACAATTTTCCTTACCATTATTCTCACGAAAGATATTAAAAAGATGAAGTGTATGAGACAAACTTAATTCCATTTTTTTGTAGTTTTCTTTTATAGAATAGACTAGTGATAAAACAAGAAACAAAAAGATTAGATTGCAAGATCTAAAGATATACCTTCAAGCACTCACCTCCCGGGCAATGGCGCCAGAAAAGAGCTTGATGTCTACGACACAACCTTCTTCTTGTAGACGTTGTTGGGCCTCCAAGTGCAGAGGTTTGTAGGACAGTGGCAAATTTCCCTCAAGTGGATGACCTAAGGTTTATCAATCCGTGGGAGGTGTAGGATGAAGATGGTCTCTCTCAAACAACCCTGCAACCAAATAACAAAAAGTCTCTTGTGTCCCCAACACACCCAATACAATGGTAAGTTGTATAGGTGCACTAGTTCGTCGAAGAGATGGTGATAGAAGTGCAATATGGATGGTAGATAAAGTTATTTGTAATCTGAAATTATAAAAACAGAAAGGTAGCAAGCGATATAAGTGAGCGTAAACGGTATTGCAATGCTAGGAAACAAGGCCTAGGGTTCATACTTTCACTAGTGTAAGTTCTCTCAACAATAACAACATAATTAGAGTATATAACAATCCCTCAACATGCAACAAAAAGTCACTCCAAATTCACTAATAGCGGAGAACAAACGAAGAGATTATGGGAGGGTACGAAACCACCTCAAAGTTATCCTTTCTGATCGATCTATTCAAGAGTCTGTAGTAAAATAACATGAAGCTATTCTTTCCGTTCGATCTATCATAGAGTTCGTACTAGAATAACACCTTAAGACACAAATCAACCAAAACCCTAATGTCACCTAGATACTCCATTGTCACCTCAAGTATCCGTGGGTATGATTATATGATATGCATCACACAATCTCAGATTCATCTATTCAACCAACACAAAGTACTTTAAAGAGTGCCCCAAAGTTTCTACCGGAGAGTCAAGACGAAAACGTGTGCCAACCCCTATGCATAAGTTCACAAGGTCACTGAACCCACAAGTTGATCACCAAAACATACATCAAGTGGATCACGTGAATATCCCATTGTCACCACAAATAAGCACGAAAAGGCATACATCAAGTGTTCTCAAATCCTTAAAGACTCAATCCGATAAGATAACTTCAAAGGGAAAACTCAATCCATTACAAGAGAGTAGAGGGGGAGAAACATCATAAGATCCAACTATAATAGCAAAGCTCGCGATACATCAAGATCATGCCAAATCAAGAACAAGAGAGAGAGAGAGAGATCAAACACATAGCTACTGGTACATACCCTCATCCCTAAGGGTGAACTAATCCCTCCTCATCTTGGAGAGCGTCGGGATGATGAAGATGGCCACCGGTGAGGGATCCCCCTCCGGCAGGGTGCCAGAACAGGGCCCCGATTATTTTTTGGTGGCTATAGAGGCTTGCGGCGGTGGAACTCCCGATCTAGGTTCTTTTTTGGAGGTTTCAGTATTTATAGGAATTTTTGGCATAGGTTTCACGTCAGGGGGGTCTCCGGGCTGTCCACAAGGCAGGGGGGTGCCCCCCCGGGGCGCGCCAAGCACCCTCGTGGGCAGCCCGGGACTCTTCTGGCCCAACTCTTGCACTCCTGGGGCTTCTTTTGGTCCATAAAAATTCGTCAAAAATTGGCACGTCAATTGGACTCGTTTGGTATTCCTTTTCTGTAAAACTCAAAAACAAGGAAAAAAACAGAAACTGGCACTGGGCTCTAGGTTAATAGGTTAGTCCCAAAAAATCATATAAAATAGCATATAAATGCACATAAAACACCCTAGATGGATAATATAATAGCATGAATACTTCATAAATTATAGATACATTGGATACGTATCACCTAACCCTAAAGATATCGGTCCCAGCGAGATGACATGTCGGTCCCACAGAAATTGTCTAACAGTTACATATGAACTGAATCGGTCCGACCGAGATTTCTGATCCGGTCCAACTGAGTTTTGTGTAATGTGTGTAACAGTTAGATTTTGTGTGGAGGCTATATATACCCCTCCACCCTCTCCTCATTCGTGAGAAAAGCCATCAGATTATGCCTACACTTCCACTATCCATTTTCTGAGAGAGAGCCACCTACTCATGTGTTGAGACCAAGATATTCCATTCCTACCATATGAAACTTGATCTCTAGCCTTCCCCAAGTTGCTTTCCACTCAAATCAGCTTTCCACCAAATCCAATTCTATGAGAGTGAGTTGAGTGTTGGGGAGACTATCATTTGAAGTACAAGAGCAACGAGTTCATCAACAACACACCATCTATCACCTTTTGGAGAGTGGTGTCTCCTAGATTGGTTAGGTGTCACTTGGGAGCCTCCGACAAGATCGTGGAGTTGAACCAAGGAGTTTGTAAGGGCAAGGAGATCGCCTACTTCGTGAAGATCTACCCTAGTGAGGCAAGTCCTTCATGGGCGATGGCCATGGTGGGATAGACAAGGTTGCATCTTCGTGGTCCCTTCGTGGGTGGAACCCTCCGTGGACTCGCACAACCATTACCCTTCGTGGGTTGAAGTCTCCATCAACGTGGATGTACGATAGCACCACCTATCGGAACCATGACAAAAACATCCGTGTCTCCTATTGCGTTTGCACTCTCCAAACCCTTCCCTTTACATTCTTGAAAGTAACATGCTTTATTTTCTGCTGCTTATATACTCATTGCATGCTTGCTTGAATTGTGTTAAGATTGCTTGACTTGTGCTAAGTTGTTAAAATCGGCCAAGAATTAAAATTGGGAAAAGGTTAAGTTTTATTTGGTCAAGTAGTCTAATCACCCCCCTCTAGAATTACTTTCGATCCTACAATTGGTATCAGAGCTTTGGTCCCAATTTGCCTTGATTTCCATAGCTTTTGGTGATCATAGCCTTGGTTTCATAATCTAGGAGAGTATGGTGTCTAGCGAAAGAAATTACCACCATAGAGGTCCTTACTTTGATGGTACTAATTTTGCTAGTTGGAAGCATAAGATGAAAATGCATATTCTTGGACATAACCCCGCTGTTTGGGCTATTGTGAGTATTGGTTTGCAAGGTGAATTCTTTGATGGGAGAGAACTGAACCGTGAAGCTACCGCGGAAGAGTTGAAGACGCTGCAATACAATGCTGAAGCTTGTGATATCCTCTTCAACAGATTGTGCCCCGAAGAATTCAACAAAATCAGCCGCCTTGAGAATGCAAAGGAAATTTGGGATACTTTGATTGATATGCACGAAGGTACCGACTTCGTAAAGGTATCCAAATTGGATGCGCTTCAAAGTCAACTTGACAAGTTCAAAATGAAGGATGGTTTAGGTGTTACTGAAATGTAGTCTAGGCTTGCTCTCATCACAAATGAGATTGCCGGCTTAGGAAGTGAAGAGATGACCGAAAAATTCATCATCAAGAAGATCCTAAGATCCTTGGATGGAAAATATGATATCATGTGCACATTGATCCAAATGATGCCCAACTACAAAGATCTCAAGCCAACGGAAGTCGTTGGAAGAATTTTTGCTCATGAGATGTCACTCAAGGATAAGGAAGAGATTCACAACAAGTCAAGTGGTTCTTACAAAGCCTCATGTGATGCTCCTACATCATCAAGTGAGAAACAAACCTTCAATGAGCAATTGAGATTAATGGTGAAAAACTTCAACAAGTTCTACAAGAGTAGAAGCAAGGAAAGAAGCTCGAAGTCAAGGTCCTACAATGACAAAAGATCTTCGAGTCGTGAATGTAATTGCTACAATTGTGGAAACCCAGACACTATTCCAATGAGTGTATGACTCCTTACAAAAGGAGAGAAGATTCACCCAAAAGGAGAAGTAGAAGAGATGAATCACCACCAAGAGAGAGGAGGAGTAGAGATGATCACTATGAACGAAGAACCTCTCAGAGAAGCAATGATTCGGAAAGGAAGGACAAATCATCAAAGAGCTACACAAAGCAAAGACATCAAGCTCACGTTGGTAAATGGGTATCCGGCTCCGACTCCGACCATCATTCCGAGAGAAGCTATCACTCTGACTTCGAACATACTCAAGATGAAGGTGTTGCCGGTCTAGCATTTGTGTCAACCAAATCCTATGGCATATTTGACTCACCAAATGAAGGAATTAGAAGATGCTTCATGGCTAAAGGCCCAAAGGTATCACACCCCGAGTATGTTGATATCAATAGTGATGAAGATGACTTGTTAGTAGATGATGATTTACTTGTTGACAACTCTAGTGATGAATACTATGATGAAACTTCAATTAATTATGCTAATCAAGATAAAAAGAATGACAATGATAAGGAGAAGATTGAGCGCCTAACTAAAGAACTAAACACTCTTAAGTTAGCTCATGAAAGTACCTTGGAAGATCATCGAGAACTTTTAAAGACTCATGAGAAGTTACGCTTTGAAAAGCTCAACCTCAAGCAAGAGCATGAGTTTTTAAAGGCAATCAATGATGATATTCGCAAGAAAAGTTCTTCTTACATTGCCAAGCGTTTACTCTTATCTACTTACATGCCTCAAGTAAAATCTAGCAACAAGAGTAAAACGGATTCTTCTTCGTAATAATAATCATGCTAAATCAAATATTGTTGCTTCTAGTAGTTTTCTTGATTCCACTAATGATTCTCTTAGCCAAGTTACACTTGAGCAAGAAAATAGTCTATTGAAGGGAATTATAGAGAAGGGTG
The DNA here is from genome assembly GCF_018294505.1 of Triticum aestivum. NCBI lineage: Eukaryota > Viridiplantae > Streptophyta > Magnoliopsida > Poales > Poaceae > Triticum > Triticum aestivum. The sequence continues at coordinate 621,787,969 of NC_057801.1, forward strand.
TCTACAAAAGCCTTGCCGGGGGTAAGAAATTCGAAGAAATTGTACGCAAGCAAGGAAGGCACCGGAAGAATCAAGGTGTTGGTTTTGAACGAAAGTTCAATGCCAATGGAGTTGAGTGGGAAGAAGATCAATACCCCAAGACAAAGTTTGTTCCCCAACAAGAGAAGTATGATCCTACTTCTTTCCAAGGGACGCAAGCGCAAGATGATCTTCCACCACAAGACCACAAGCAAAAAGGCAAGGACAAGCTTCAAGAGGAGGTTAATGCATTTGAAGAAGCTCCCAAGGCCTTGGTCAAGTGGGTTCCCAAGACTACATCGAGTTCTACTTCATCAAGTTCCACTACTACCCCAAGGATTCCCATCAAGATGATGTGGATCCCGAAGAACAAGAACGAGAGAGTTCTTGAGGGTGACTCCGCCAACATTCTTCACTCTTATCATTTTGGCAAGGACAAGTGAAATCTACTTCCACATTTTTCACTAGTTCAAGGAGTCACAAACCCTCTTGTAAGTAAGACAAGGGACAAGGTAACCTAATGCTTTCATGGACATCATCTTGTGTGTGCATCACTCTATGTCCACGGATATCCTTGTTTGTTCCTTGTGGGACTAACCCGTGTAGGTATTGAAAATGCAACTCACTCCAATGGATTGCTCCAAATGATCTTCAACAACATTGAGCATCCACATCTTAAACACCTACATGAAGTCATCATTGATAAAATCCAAGGTTAGTTCATCCCTCTTAAAGGGGGATATCACATCTAGGGGGAGCTTTACTCAAAAGATTTGAGCTAAAGCAACTCTAATGGTGTGAACACAACAATGCTTTATGTAAAAGTGGTAACCCCACTTGTGCTTAAACAATGAGTATGACCTATGATCAAATGTTCTCATTTGACTCCTAAGTCAATATACTCATATATAGATGACCTAGTCATCGCCAATTGTCTGATAGATGCTATTATTGGCTGTGCATGCTTTGTCACATATTCCATTTGCCATTTTATTGTGTGAGCATGTCGTCTGCATATTTTACTCATTCGAGGACATCCACTTGTAGTTTTGAATGTTTGGTTTCTTTTTCTTTGACCAAGTGGATGGACAAGAATGCCTAAGAACCTTCTCTAGCTATCTATGCTTTTCTCATCTCAAAGTATATTCATGCTACATCACAAAGTTTGATCAAGTCAGATTCAAACCACTCTGTGTGGGGAGCACTCGGAGTCCCCGATTTGTCATAGACTTAAACTTCCAAAACCTCTTTATGCATTTTGGTCTGACCGAGAAATCCATTTCGGTCACACCGAGTTCACTAAGTTGATCTAGGTTTTCATTTCAGTGCAACCGATTTGAACACTTCGGTCACACCGAGTTGCAGCAACCGCTTGCGATTCTGCAATCTCGGTGCCACCGAGTTGTTCCACTCGGTTACACCGACAGGGTCGAGATATAAATATCCACAGGTGAGATTTTGGAAATTACATCAAATCCTCTCAGCCCGCGCTTGTCCTGCTCTGCCCCCTCGGGTCTCCGGATCGTCTTCTCGCTGCCAACAACCTCCCACCATTGGAATCTGCTGCCGTCGACGAAGTCTGCTCTGCCGTCGCCGCTGTAGCGAACACTCGCTGTTCTAGGGTACGTGTTCGACCCCTTGTGCTATCTTTTTCATTCCGATTCCTAGCACAAGGACAATGCCATGATTCTTGCCACAAATGAGATTAATCTATCCAGCTAAATCATCCTTAGGTCTAGGTTGATTCGAAAATTTTAGGGTTAGCTCTCTACAGAACTCATCTCGGACCGACCGAAATGTAGAAATTAGCCTCACCAATTCAGCCTAGGCCATTGCACATGCGCTTTTCGGTCTGACCGAAATGTGCAAATTGGTGTGACCGAGTTCAGGATTCTGTGAAACCCTAGCAATCTCGGTGCCACCGAACTGTGACTTGGCTCAACCGAGTTCACTAGTTTAGGTTCCAAGTGTTGCTTCGGTCTCACCGAGTTTGTCAATTCGGTAGCTCCGGGATCACTTCTGTATAGAACTGAAACTAAGTTTTTGACTCAATTTGATTTGCAAAACCTCTGTACTTTGTGATGCTCATCTACTCTACCTCATCTACAACCTATTCACAGGGTCTGCTGACAGTTTGCCTGCAAGATGTCTAACCAGAGTGACAGCCAGAATAGGTGTGAGTAGAAAGAACAGTTGAGTGAGGGCACTAGTCCCTCTAGCAGCTATGATGAGGGAAGCAGGAGTACACCTAGTAACTTGCCCAAGGCAGCTACTAGAACAAGGAAGAAGATAAATTCTGATTCTAAGGATGAGGACTATATTGCAGCTGAGGATGAGGCCACTTCGAAGAAAAAGGTAGTGAAGAAAGAGTTTGGCACAACTGCATCAATAAAACCAGGCATGAACAGAAAGGCACCAGCCAAAAGAGTTCCTATGTTAAAGGTCAGAGCATCCACTCAAGAAACTTTGGGATCAGAACCCAAATTGGCTGTTACAGAAGGGAAGAAGAGGAAAGAGAGGTTCAAGAAGACCACTGCCAGGATTATTGGCAAGCCCTCTATGATGAGATCGGAAGATGAAGAGGAAGAGGATGCTGCTCCATTCCCTAAGGCTCAGAAGCTTATGGGAGATGCTATTAAGTCAGGGGCTACTCCTAAGCCCAAAAACTTGCTCCCAAAGCTACAGCTCCAGTTCCAAAGACCGCACCCAAGAGGAGTACAAGGAATATACCTGCTGAGGAGAAGAACAAGGCCCCAGTGCCTGAAGTGGAAGAGGAAGAAGCTGAAGCCCATGTGCTAAGGGAGCTCAAGCCAAAGATTCCAGACCATAATGATGCACATCCTATTGCAGAGGACATGAAACTCAGAAAGGATGCAGGTTTAAGACTTTGGATAAAGAATGACCCATATGATGTAAGGAGGAGAACTGCTGTGGACTATAAGTTTCACACCAAAGAACATCAGGATTTCTATGAAACTGTTTTGCTTGACAAGAAGCCCATAGTGTGTGACATGATATGGGTTGACTGGACCTACATTAAAGAAGATGAAGATCACTTCTCAGGTGTCTTTGACAACTTCAAGGACTGTGAGGTTGACAGATTTGTTGGCCAGAAGCTCACAAAGTGGAATGATGAGCTGATCATGCAATTCTACTCAACTGCTCATTTCTATCCAGATGGCAGAATTGTATGGATGTCAGAGGGTACAAGGTACCAATCCATAGTTGATGAGTGGGCTAGATTGATAAATGCTCCAGAAGCTCATGAAGATGACTTAGATGTCTATGCCAAGAAGAAGAAGGATCATTACTCAATGGCTAGCATGTACAAGGAGATTCCAGATGAAGATCTCGAGACTCACAAGTTTGGCTCAATGAAGCACTTGCTGTCAGGGCTGCCTACTATCAATACCATTATGAGGCACACTCTTTTGCCAAAATCAGGAGATCACAGAATTATAAGAGGACACTCCATCAAGTTTCTGCATATATTTGATGTCCCTCAAAAGTTCAAAGTGATGAGTTTGATTGTTGATACAGTCAAGAGGACAGCTGCAGATCGGAAAAGGTCTTGTGGGTATGCTCCACAAATTCATGTGCTTATCAACTCCAAGATGGGCACACGCACATATCTGTTGTACAAAGAGCACCTACCCCTCAGGCCAGATTTTGAGGAGAACACAGTTGTTATGGATGACAAAGATCCTTCCTCAGTGCAAGCACATGAGAAGAGAGAGAAGGCAAGGGTAGAGAAAGCTGCAAGGATTCCAACAGTTGAAGAGGCATCTCAAGTGTACTTGAAGAGCAAGCAAGATCATCTTGGATATCTGATCCAATCCACTTTGAGGATTGAGAAGGGCTTGGCCACCCTGACTCAAAACCAGGAGAGCTTGGAGAGGATCATTGAGCAGAAATTCTATGATCTTGATGTCAAGGTAACTGAGATTCAGTTAGTTGTTGAGCAACTTCAGGAAGAAGTGGAGGAGAAGAAGGGAAAGTCTACTACAGATGCTTTCACTAGAGTGCCCATGAGTCAGAGGTCTGCTGCAGTGCCTGTTCCAGACACAAGAGCTACTACATCTGCACCAGTAGCCACAACTTCAGTGCCACCAGCTCCAGCTTCAGCTCCACTAGCTCCAGCTACATCTACAGAAGCTTTCGTCCTTGGAGTCATCTCTACACCACCTCATGAAGACCAAGCCTGAGAGACGCATAGCACTATGCATATTTATCACTTTTTGGTAACTTGTTGCCAAAGGGGGAGAAATATGTATTGATCATAGTCTTCGAAAGAGAGAGAGAGAGTTGTTTTTTTCTCTCTTTGCTTTATTTGCTTGAACTTTATTGTGTGTTTTCTTGATACACTATATCTTTTGTGATATACTTGGATGATCATGTGTTTGATCATATGCTACCTTTAATGTGTGCTTGAATGACATTATCCTTCATATCCATTTATGATCATTCACTTTGCTTGGTGATGAGTGCATGTTTTCAATTATTATCATTTTAAGCGCTCCACCAAGATGTATGTGACATGGAAGAGTGACCCATGATCCTAACACATTGTGCATTTGCAGTCGAAATCAAATTTTAAATAATGCACAAATTCAAGGGGAGCTCTTGTTTGTCACATACTTCTCAAAGCATAGATGTATTTCAATCTTATCATCATTTGTCGAAGCTTTGATCTATATGTTGTCATCAATTACAAAAAAGGGGAGATTGAAAGTGCAACTATACCTGGGTGGTTTTGGTAATGATTTACAACATATAGCTCATTGAACTAATGCTATTTCAAGATAAATATTTCAAGAAGTTCAATGATTGGCATGGCATAGATAAGGATTGTGGACCCCTCAAAATGCTAAGGATAAAAGATTGGCTCAAGCTCTAAAGTCCAAGACTTTACATTTTCCATTTTAGTGATCCAAGATCACATTGAGTCTATAGGAAAGCCAATACTATTAAAAGGGGATGAGGTGTTGCTTAATGGCTTGCTTGCTCAAAATGCTTAGTGATATGCTCCAAAGCCCTCAACCACTTTATCATATCCACATATGTCCCAAACCTAATGTCAAACTCGGCCCCACCGATTTCATCCATCAGGCACCATTGAGTTCAGTTGACATAGCCACTGCCAGAAACCCTAGTCTTTTCGGTCTCACCGATAGGGCTCTTGGTCTAACCGAGATGGGATTGCAAACTCTTGGTTTTCCTTCGTAACATTTCGGTCCAACCGAAATGAGCGATCGGTCCCACCGAATCTGCAATGCGAACTCTCTGTTTCCTTTTCGTAACGCTTCGGTCCCACTGAGACGAGCGAATTGGTCCCACTGAGTTTGCCTGACCAACTCTCTGGTTTGCTTATTACCAAAGTCGGTCTAACCGAGTTCGTGTAATCGGTCGAACCGAGATTACGTTATGCCCTAACCCTAATAATATCGGTCCCACCGAGATGACATGTCGGTCCCATCGAAATTGTCTAACGGTCACATATGAACTGAATCGGCCCGACCGAGATTTCTGATCAGGTCCAACCGAGTTTGGTGTAATGTGTGTAACGGTTAGATTTTGTGTGGAGGCTATATATACCCCTCCACCCTCTCCTCATTCGTGAGAAAATCCATCAGATTATGCCTACACTTCCACTATCCATTTTCTGAGAGAGAGCCACCTACTCATGTGTTGAGACCAAGATATTCCATTCCTACCATATGAATCTTGATCTCTAGCCTTCCCCAAGTTGCTTTCCACTCAAATCAACTTTCCACCAAATCCAATCCTATGAGAGTGAGTTGAGTGTTGGGGAGACTATCATTTGAAGCACAAGAGCAAGGAGTTCATCAACAACACATCATCTATTACCTTTTGGAGAGTGGTGTCTCCTAGATTGGTTAGGTGTCACTTGGGAGCCTCCGACAAGATTGTGGAATTGAACCAAGGAGTTTGTAAGGCAAGGAGATCGCCTACTTTGTGAAGATCTACCCTAGTGAGGCAAGTCCTTCGTGGGCGATGGCCATGGTGGGATAGACAAGGTTGCTTCTTCGTGGACCCTTCGTGGGTGGAGCCTTCCTGGACTCGCTCAGCTTTTACCCTTCGTGGGTTGAAGTCTCCATCAATGTGGATGTACAATAGCACCACCTATCGGAACCACGACAAAAACATCCGTGTCTCCTATTTTGTTTGCACTCTCCAAACCCTTCCCTTTACATTCTTGCAAGTTACATGCTTTATTTTCCGCTTCTTATATACTCATTGCATGTTTGCTTGAATTGTGTTAAGATTGCTTGACTTGTGCTAAGTTGTTAAAATCTGCCAAGAATTAAAATTGGGAAAAGGTTAAGTTTATTTGGTTAAGTAGTCTAATCACCCCCCCTCTAGACATACTTTCGATCCTACAACTGCACATGCACTGCTAAGTGATTCAATACACACATTACCAATAGAGGAGGAGAACTATGGTCGCGCTAGCCTCTATGTATCATGGTCGGCAATGGGAGTCAGTTCATTGTCCACGACGGTGGTACTTCTGCACTTAGCATCAGCTTCCGAGAAGCAGATCTGAGACCATGTAAGACGGTGCCGGGGAAGAGGATCCATGGATGACGACCATGGTGGATCGGCTCCTGTGCGGCGTACGATGTCGTTGATGAGGCAGATGCGCTGCGGTGGACGTGTGCGCCGATGTAGAAGGGGAGGAGCACGAAGGCTGTGGTGCCGTGGAGAAGTCTATTTTGTGGTGGGGATAGAAAATGGGGAGTATTCAGGTGTACTACTCTAGGTGTCGGGGTGGGGTTGGCTGGGTAGGATGAACCTGAAGTTACAAAAATAGCCCCTACCAAGCGTCATCCGTAGGCCTGTTCCGAAGGCTATGATGGTAACTTCCCACTGCTCGAATCAGGGTCGCTGGAGATTTTCCCGCTGACCTCAAAATTTTGTGACACTGAACTCCCCGTGTGGTGTGCTGGGTGATTCGACTAAGCAACTAGCGAGTAGTACTAGTAACTACTAGTACTCCCTCCGTTTTTATTAACTCCGCATATTAGGGTTGACCGAAGTCAAACTTCCTAAAGTCTGACCAAGTTTATAGAAAAATATAAACATTTACCATAACAAATATGTATGATGTGAAAGGACATTCAATAATGAATCTAATGGTATTTATCTATTATTGTATATGTTAATATTTTTTGTTATAACTTTCCGAGAGTTTACAAAACTTGACTTCGACCAATGCTAATACGCGGACTTAAATAAAAATGGAGGGAGTACAGATTTGTTTTATTTGTTTGTAGTGAATTGATCATTTGTTGTAATTGTGAAATAAATATATTAGGCTACTGACTTCGAATGTAATGGTCTATACAATTCAATAGTTACAATCATTGTCGAATTCCAAGATGTATACGAGGTCTATAGTACTTCACAATATGCTCAAACTCACATAATCCCAGCCAAATGAGAATCTAAATGCATTTCATAGTTATTACTTTGTAGGATGCAACAAAACCAACCATAACTCTACATCATCCATTATTAAAGCAACATTTTGAACATATCCCAATGTGTGAATGAAACGTGTAGAGAGAGCTTGCAAAGATGGAGCAGATAGGGCATGAAAGATTGTATATATGTGGATGAGAGAGTGGGAGACAAACCTAATGAGACAGAGAGAGAGAGAGAGAGAAAGAGAGAGGAAGAAGTTAGGTCTGTGAGAAAGATGGAGACATGTAATATACGTGAGATGTCTGTGCATCCAGATTCTGTACACATGGAAGGAGAAGAGACAACATGTTTGATGAGAGAGCTGAAAAACATGGACGAGAGGGGAAGGATCTCGTGGGTTGAGGGATTGATAATTTTGTGTGGGGGAGAGAGGGATTGGTAATTTGGTGTGAGAGAGAGAGGGTGGAGGGAGGAGTCAGTCAGCCGTTGTCACATCATCTTGCTTCCAAATGGCCTCGCATTCTCTAGCGCAGTGTGGTCACCATCTTTGATCTCCTTGATACCCTCTTTGAAGATTGAGGTGTTGTGCATGCTGGGGTGCAGAGAAGCACAAGCAAGAGTGGTTTCCATATAACCTTGGATGGGGATGAATTGTGTGCTCGGGGGAGTGTGTGTGTGTGTGTGTGTGTCAGATATTGAGAGAAAACAAACCTATGCAGAGAAATGTGTGTGTATGTGACGTAAAGCTACATGCTAAACAGGGTTTTCACGAAGAGATTGTGCGTGCGAGATAGAGAGTGATGTGCGGGCCTTGAGGTGGGCAGGGGCCGGGTGAGGGTGTCAAAATGTGCGGGTTGATGCATGTGTTACATGCAATTGTGCGAGGGACAGATGAATCGAGAGAGATGGTTGTTGTGTTACAGATGATCCTCCCTCTCTCTCTCTCTCTCACACACACACACAAGTAAAATAGAAGACCGTTCTCTCATGTATACACAATGTATCGGCATCTGTCTATGTCTCACTCATGCATGATCATTTGCACATTCACACCTCTCTATGTCTCTATCACATGCATACCATCTCCACATTGCCCTTCCACCACAACACACATATGGACACATACACACGTTCTCTCTCATTCACACACACAAAATCAATATTAAAAAAAACTAGGGCACACCTAAAACATCCAAATCCAAATAAACATGAACTAGAGCTAAATTCAAATATATGAAAATATTGTAGCGTCAAGAACTTTTCCAGGAAAAAAAGTTGAGTAATATTCGGGGATTGTTTTCACACACACAAAAAGGTTCGGTGGATGTCCTTCGAGCGCGAAAAAGTGACGCGCCGTTCAATCAACCGCGCGACCGCAGTTTATGCGCTTGCACAGGATTCCATATTGTGGCTGTGGTAACTAATATAAGCGCTGCCTCAGTCTAATGTTTACCTGTACTAGTGCGGTTTTCTTTTAAGTTTGACCAACCCTATATAAAACTAAACAAAACTCCCATACACGCACTCATCAATATGCCACCGCCGCCGTTGCGCATGCCGGCGCCCGCCTGCTCCGGCCAACAATTTCTCGCCCATCACCGCCGTGTTGTCGCCATCCCTGTGCCATGAAGCCGAAGGCTCGCCCGCTCATGTCGTCTGCAGTCCTTCCTCGTGATGCCGCCGTGCTGCCAAGTACATGAGCAGCTGGTGGAGCCGCATCTATGCACGCAGTGTACGAAGAGGAGGACGAGCATGTGCTCTAGCATGCCGGCGAGGAGGAACTAGCGTGTCATTGTCGTCTCCGCCCGCGCGGAGGAGGCGCCCATGGTGGCTGTCGCGGGAAAGCCGGTCGCGCCCGCGCCGAGCCCATAAACCAGGTGCGGACACGGAATTTACCTTCGAGACCTTGAATGGCACGTGGATCCTGCAATCTAAAGGAGCAATTTGGGTCATTCGACCCTTGTGAGCCATTGGATGCAACATGGATGGCTAGAAGGGCTTCTTCAACCTCCGAAATTGATGCATGGTTCATCTTCTCAGCCCGCCACACGCCTAAGTGCCTGCCGCCGCTGCCCCGCCCTCCCTTGAACCGCCTGCCACCGCCATGCTCCCCCCACCCCCGCCATCCGTTTAACCCCGGGCACGATCCATTTTTTCCGGCGAACTGCATTCCACACCCAACACTCATAAGATAGATCATGGGCACCCTGCCACCCTAATATAGATACTGGGGTAGCTTCTCTGCCGTCTTCTTCCTTTGCTCCGTTGAACTTCTTTCACAAATCGACTGACCCAAATTATACTACTAGTACGAATGTATTAAGTACATTAGGAACACGAAGATACGAGCAGTAGTACCAACTTCAAGAAGAACAATAGTAAGACATAGTACTGGTACTACTGTACGTACTAAAGAGTTCAAATAATGAGAAAGAACATAAAGTTAAAATAACGAGAAAGAACATAAACATAGTTTTGCTGGGGGCTCAGCACAACACATCCCTGAAAATAAACTAAGCAACTAGTCCGCTTGACACTGCAATAGAACCAGCATGAGCGACATCACTGCCACCTTACTCGGAGTCCGAGTCCACGTCCTCGACTTCGTCCCCGTCCCACTTCCTCTTCCTCTTTGCCGACGCTTCTTTGCTTAAACCGGACACTGGGCTCTGCTTCTTTATCCAACCCTTGTAGATATTGTAACAAAGGAAGGCATCCATTGTTGTGTACATGATGTGATCTTCATCTAATGTCTTCGACTTCCATGCATGATGAAACTCGTGGTGAGGTTTCTTCAGTTTAGTGTACGAAAGATAAATCATGGCTACTGCTAGAGTCAGCATTGAAGGCTGAGAGGAGGACGCCGGGCTTGGCTCCTGGAGATCGAAGGGCTGGCCTACAATGAGGCCTATCCGACCCAGGACATCCCTGTTGTTCCTAAAGTCTACAGTAACGAATTTCACTCTTTCGTCCTTGAGGAAGTTCTTAAAATCCTGGCACTTAACGTCGGCATGGCATATGTGGTAGACCAAGCACATGTTATGTACGCAAACCTGGATCACGGCAGGCTTCTTCTTCTCTACCTCCTTTAGAATCTTCTCTCTTTCGAGGACTGTGGTGTACTCAACATCTAGCCCAGCGACCCACTCATCCTTTGAACTATTGAACATGCGTAGGAAGAGAGCAAGGCATGCTTTCGTCGTCGCAGATCCACGTGTGTAGATGATGATGAACTCATCGCCGGTAATGGCTCTAACCTGGTACTCAGCGGCGACCATGGAGATTTGGGAGGCCATGGATTTTGGAGGAGGGTTAGGAGAAGTTGAACTTGTGTAATGTGAAAGGACGGGATGACTGGGAGCGAACTGTTGTAAGGTACTGTACTAGTATAAGACGGGGACGAGTAGGGCGTGCGAACGGCATGGGGTTGTTGGCTTGCCCGGTGGATAAACGGCTGCAAGCCCCCAGAGAGTTCTCAAGTACTATGCGGGCCCACTAGATGTCATGTCTACTTGACCCATATCATAGGCCTGACGATATAGCTTTTTCCTGTTCGCACGACATGTCGGCGCATGGATGTAACTTCACTTAATTCCGTCAACCGTCGTGCCTCCCACGACCTTTGCCTCCCTTGCGCTGTCGCGCCCTTTGAGACTTCGATCGGCTATAAATGAGCAAATTGTTTTGCCTACTCCGCATGCATGATACTCCCTCTGGTCCTTTTTACTTCTATCAACTGTTTGCAAAGTGTTTGACCAAATTTATACTAAAAATATCAATATCTACAATACTGATTATAATGAGTATAAGAACTATGTTTTATAATGAGTATAAAAATATTGATTTGACAATGTGAATGTTGATACATTTTCTATAAGTTTGCTCAAAGTAGAGGTACATTGACTTCACACAAAACTTAAATGCACAATGCAGACTAGTTCCACCGTCCAGGTGCGTGCCATGTCCTATCTAGTCATCACAACAAGGTTAGCTATTAGAGTACTACTACCTCCCTTCTAGTTTAAAGGGCTCGATTCAAAAATTTCACCTACTCTTAGCAAGATAGAGGCGGTGGAATAGTTTTTATAGTCTGCAAAAGTACTCAACTAATGCTGTCGTTCTTCACAAAAAATGTGTTTACCAATGCATTATCGCACTGCATGCATGCATGAACACTAGTTACTCTAACCCCCTTCTCCTATTTAATTCTTTGCCACATCAGCATGTTTGCTATTCCCGTGTGCATGATACCAGGTAAGATACCACCATTATGGCCAGCCTTAATCATCACATGAAATAATTTAGTGCACCTTGAAATATGAACATGTGTGGGGCATGTATGTTCTTAATGAATTGATACTATACCTAGACCGGCATGCAAGATGACTTATTATGCACCGTTCCCCATACCTGCAGGAAACCCGTTTGTCTCCAAATCTTTTCCTCTCCATGTGTGAAAACAATATGCCTGCCAGACTCTCCTTCTCCCTCCGACAGTCCCACCACTCCACCCCGTGTGGAAACAATCTGCATGCATGAATCTCCTCCTCCCGCGCTCGTCCAATCCATTGTGACCAACAGTATTTCCACCCCTTCCCTCCCCCGTTTATTCCAACAAATATGACCACGTAGCTGTTACGTTAATCATGCAACATATCTTACGGGATGTTGCTTCAGTTACTTAACTGCAGGTGCAATGGGTCACTGACATATGGGCCCAACAGGGGTCTGGCCCACATGTCAGTGATGCAACTGGACCTGCAGTTAAGTCAGTGCAACTCAGTCCATATCTTATGTAGGTGTGCCATTGCTTGCTATAAATACTGCACCTCCCACAACATTCGGAAGAACGCTCACGTTCATCGCTATCTCCTCCCCCTCCCTCTCACGTCGACCACCATGGCGTCGCTCCTCCCAAGCCCTAGGTGCCCCTCGCTGCACCACGCGGACAGTCACGCGTTGTCATTCCATTCCTCGCTGCCACTAGTCGAGGAGGACGCGTCGGTGTTCCACTCCTCGCCACGACGCATCGAGGTGGACGCGTCAGCGTTCCCAATCTCGCCAGGACGCACGCCGGAGGATGTGTCGGCTTCCCTCTACAAGGAGAATGCCGCACTACCCGCCGAGCCCCCCAGCCTTGAGGAGCTTTGGGAAGAAATGGATGTCACCTTGTGGAGGCTTTGCCTCCGGCAAAGCACGCCAAAATAGAGGCGGAGAAGAAGGTCGAGGAAGAGAAGCGCATCGCGGGGCAAGCTGCCTGGCAGGTCTATGTCGCATCCGAGAGAGTCAGGTAATTGGCTCTTTGGCAGAAGGCTTGTGCAAGGTCCGTTAGGGTGGTGGAGGACGCCCGTGCCAAAGTCCTGAGTGTAGTCAGGCCCAAGCGCTTCATCTACGCTTGGCGGTACATGGACCGGGTGCATGCTTCCAGCGAGAAGGAGTACCTGCTGGCGCCGGATCACCACACCGGTGAGATCGCACTCGCTGCCGGCAAGCCGGCAATCAGCACCTCGCGAGTTGTGAGGTTGAGGAAGAGGCGTTGTGTTGGCGTGCTTGGAAACGTCCATGCACCAGGGCACTTGTGGCGCGTCGCAAGCGCTCCTGCGAGCTTCGTGGCTTTTAGTAGGAGTATAATTTAGTTTCGTAAGGTGATCTCATTAGTTTTGGGATGCAAATGATAAATCCCGAACTTTCAGGAATTATTAGTGTCCTTAATTAAGTATGTAAGAGGGAAAGTTTGGAAACCTTGTGTATCCGCTCACATTTTGTAAGTACGTGCATATAGCACAAACTTTACTATATACTATCGCACTACACGTCTCTCTCTATATATGTTTGCAGACTGTGCTACTCCCTCCGTCTAGGTGAATAAGTCATCTTTGGTTGTGCACCATGACCAAGAAGGAGGGAAGACTTATACACCTAGACGGAGGGAGTACTACTATTACTTATGTATGTGTAAATGCACATTTTAACATTACGATGCAGTTTTTGTAAAAGTAGAAAAACAACACTAGTCAAGCTTGTGAAACGATTCAATGCAAAACAAATGCAAAAATGCTCATTTGATTGTTTACTTTTAGCTTCCTTCTTTGGGGTTATTTCTCTGTTATACTTTGTACGGAGTATCTCACTAGTCGGAAAGGCATGCAAATTCCCAAACCGCTTCCTACACCCCGTATCGATTTTTTTTGCCTAACAAGTTGTGTCGTGCAATTGTAATTCCAACTTGAGTACTACTACTAGTAGGAGCACCAGGGCCAGTTCGTTTAGGCTTCTAGATTAGTAATCCCATTACTACTATCTCCGTCCTAGTTTATTGGTCCCCATTGTAATCTGTGTCAAATTTTGATCATAAATTTAACTCATGAAATGTTTGTGCATGTCACATGCACTAACATTTTATCAGTTAAATCTTTGGTCAAAATTTACCACAAATTACAATGGTGACGAATAAACCAGGATAGAGGTACTAGTAGTAGTTTAGAAGCCCAAATAAATGAGTGAGGCGCCTTAATGTTACTCTCCACTGTGACTAGTCCTATGGGAAAAGCTGGGGAAGAGGCGGCTTATTTTTTAAGCCGCCAAAAGAACTGGTCCTAGGAGTAGTGGCTAGGGATAGTAGGAGTAGTAGCTAGGGATCGAGTGTGCGAGATGAACCGGGCAAAGTAAATGTAGAGAGATGAAATGCAAAAAATACAGAGGGATGTGATGGTTGCGTGTTCGTTTATTTTACGAGGCCACTTATTACTGGCAGTGGTTGGGTTTTGTGATATGACGACTTTACTGCCGCGCCATGAGCGGGGTGAGATTCCCGTGGAGCGCCACCCTCTACACTTGTACTACATCGGTCGTGGTTTATTAGTCCCCCATTGAATTTGACTGAAGATTTAACTGACAAAATGTTAGTGCATGTCAAGAAAAACTATCTCGTTGGATTTGTATTTGAACATAGTTTTCAGTGATATAATTTTAGGTGGCATGCATCAGCATTTATCGTACTATATACTCCCTCCATTCCAATATCTAAGGTGTATTATTTTTAGCACGTTAACCAAGGCACATAATTATGTACTATTTAGGACGAAATTGCCCTTGTCTAATTCATATATTAGTGGCAATAAATCATTTAGGCTAGGAAAAGAAGAGATACACACAATCAGGAGAGAGATAATTTCCTTTTGTTTCTCTATAGGAGAGATACATGCAATCAGGGGAGAGATAGCTTCCTTTTGTTTCTCTATAAGGAGAGATACATGCAATCAGGGGAGAGATACTTTCCTTTCTCTGGAGGGCCAAGATCGGAATTACAAGGAATTAGAACAAATGCACCTTACATTTTGGAATTTTATCAAAAAACAAATACACCTTATATAAAGGAATGGAGGGAGTATAATGTTAGTTCAATTTTTGGTCATACTAATCTTTGGTAAGGTGCCCATGCGTTGCACGGAAGAGTGAAATCACTACAAAAAAAGACACATCCGTGACATTTTGGGTCGAACGAATTTTTTTCCTGTCATACTTATGACACTTCTATGACGATAATTGTGATAAAACCCGGTATCATCATAGATATGGTGGGCTTCTACTTCTATGACAAAAAATCATGACAGGAAATGGGCTTTTCGTCCTAGGCGGGCCAGAGACGCAACTGCATGACATTCTTTGGGCCGTACATGACGGAAAAAACCATGGTAGAAGAAAGGGCGGGGAAAATTTCGGGGAGTTCCCGGTTATGGTGGGTGGTCGGGCGCCGAGCAATGCACGTTTCTCTCGTACACATACGCGCGGGTGTGCGAGGCGTTGGGCTCTAACTGAACCCGAGTGAGGCGTTGGGCTCTAACTGAACCCGAGCGATTGCACTAGCTACGTTACTGAACCCGAGTGATTCCTTCGCTACTGCTGCTAACTGAAGCCGGTCGATGCTGCCTATGGATGAACAGTGAGCATTGCTGGGGGGGTTTGGATGAACAGTGATCGTTGCTGGGGGGTTTGGATGAACAGTTCCCAGTGGGGGTGGATGAACAGGACCCCGTGGTTGCCTCTGGATGAACAGGACCCTGATCGATCGAGCTGGTTGGGGGTGGATGAACAGGACCCCGTGGAGGGCTGGATGAACATGACGGCTCCGTGGAGGGCTGGATGAACAGTAGATGGTGGAGGGTTGGATGAACAGTAGCCCGTGGAGGGGTGGTTGAACAGGAGCCCGTGGAGAGGGTTGGTTAAACAGTAGCAGGTGGAGTAGCGCGCGGTGGAGGCTTGATGAACAGGAGCCCGTGGATGAACAGTCACAGGTGGAGGCTGGAGGAGGTCGACGGTGGATGAATAGTAGCCCGTGGAGGCTGGAGGAGGTCAACGGTGGAGATGAATAGTATCTCATGGAGCCCCATTTTGCGGTACGCCACACCCCTCCTGATGAACAGGACCCCCGCCCCCGTTTCGGCCGTAGCGCTCAAACACGAGTCTGTTTCCTCTGTTTTGCGGTATGCCACACCCCTTCCGATCAACAGGACCCCGTATCGACTGTAGGAGGTCCAACAGAAGTCCGTTTCCTATGTTTTGCGGTACGCCAGACCCCTCCCGATGAACATGATCCCGTTTCGACCATGACCGGTCGAACACAAGGCCGTTTCCTCCGTTGTGTGGTACGCTAGGCCTCGTTTCCATTGGCTGTTCCGTCCAATCCCTCCCGATGAACACGACGACGCATTCCGTTCCGACCCAGCCGGTTGGCTCCCCATGAACATGACGACGACACAGTTTCTCCGTTCCGACCAAGCCATGTACATGAGCCCTGGCTGTACGTATGCGCGAGTAGGCGTTTGAGACCCCGCCCATATGTACGTACGTGGTCGTGTTTACTTTCTTGCACCCTGGCTGATGTACATACGTGTACATGCTACGTGCGCGCCTCTACTATGACACGTGCGCGTCTACATCGACCAGTATGTACGTACACGTTCGCGACCAGAATGACAACACTACATACGCTTTGACCAGGTGGGTCCCGACTGTCAGGCACATCCTTGCGTGCGAAGATATAGCTGGTGGGTCCCAGCAGTCAGGGGGGCAAATCGTTTTCTTTGCCCGAACGCACTTCCTTGCGTGCGAAGATGTAGCTGGTGGGTCCCAGCAGTCAGGGGGCAAACATTTTTTCGCAAAATACGGTGGCCCGTCCGGTGGGTCCCTGCTGTCAGGTGGAGGAATACTTATTTTGCGTGTAATAAGGAGGCACTTCCTTGCGGCCACCATGGACCCAGCTGTCAGCCTCTCCACGTACAGTACTCTTCCGATGGAAGTTGTTCCTTGACCACGTTGACCACGCCATGCCGAGAGCACCAGGGCGGTGGACGACGTCGAGGCCTAGGAAGGGACGACGTGGAGCCGGGGAAGACGCGGCAGTGGAAGCCCGCGTGGAGAGGAGTACGAGGGTTCACTGGTTCGACTACGGTGTGAGGTTTCCGCCACCGCAGGGCCTGGCCAACGGTGGGAATAGTAGGGGCGGTGAGGCCTCCGAGGCAGCACAACCGGTCACGAGAGGCAGGAGCATGCGGCATGACCGGCGCTACTTTGGGCGGCTGGAGCAAGAAGACCAGAGGTTGAAGAAGCAGTACGGCCGTTGGATGGACATCGTACGGTCACTGGAGCTAGAATCGTTCATATTGACTAAGTTGACAAAGCCCTCCGTCCCCGTCAACTTAGTAGGCCCACAAGTCAGCCTCCCACCAAGGAGGGTCCCAGCTAGCAGGGGAGTATTCTTTTTTTTGTGCGTAATAAGGAGGCACTTCCGGTGGGTCCGAGCTGATAACAGGGGGAACATTTTTTTCGTGAAATATGGTGGCCCGTCCGGTCGGTCCCAGCAGTTAGGGGGGAAACATTTTTTCACGAAATAGGGTGGCCCGTCCGGTGGGTCCCTACTCTCAGGTGGAGAAATAATTATTTTGCACGTAATAAGGAGGCACTTCCTTGCGGCTGCCGTGGACCCAGCTAGCCTCTCCACGTACAGTACTCTTCCGACGGAAGTCGGTCATTCACCACATTGACCACTCCTCGCCGAGAGCACCACGGCGGTGGACGACGGCGAGGCCTAGGAAGGGGACGACGCGGAGCCGGGGAAGACACGACAGTGGATGCCCACACGGAGAGGAGTACGAGGGTTCAATGGTTCGGCTGCGGTGTGAGGCCGCCATCGCCACAGAATAACAGGGGGTGTGGGTGAGTGGAGGGATGGCCTGGCCAGCGGTGGGAGTAGTAGGAGGCAGTGAGGCCTCCACGGCAGCACAGCCGGCCACAAGAGGCAGGAGTAGGCGGCATGACCAGCGCTGCTTTGGGCGGCTGGAGCAAGAAGACCAGAGGTTGAAGAAGCACTACGGCCATTGTATGGACATCGTACGGTCACTGCAGCTAGAATCATTTATATTGACTAAGTTGACAAATCCCTTGGTACGCATCAACTTAGTAGGCCCACAAGTCAGCTGATACATCTCCAACGTATCTATAATTTATGAAGCATTCATGCTATTTTATTATCTGTTTTGAATGATTATGGGCTTTACTATACACTTTTATATTACTTTTGGGACTAACCTATTAACCGGAGGCCCGACCCATATTGCTGTTTTATTGCCTATTTCAGTATTTCGAAGAAAAGGAATATCAAACGGAGTCCAAACGGAATGAAACCTTCGGCAACAATATTTTTGGGAAGAATATCACCCAGGAGACTTGGAGTTCACGTCAGAAGAGCCTCGAGGAGGCCACAAGATAGGAGGGTGCGCGCCCCCTACTGGGCGCGCCCCCTGTCTTGTGGGCCCCTCGAGCACCTCCCGACCGACTTCTTTCGCCTATATAAGCCTACGTACCCTAAAAACATGAGATATCAAGATAGATCGGGAGTTCCGCCACCGCAAGCCTCTATAGCCACCAAAAACCTCTCGGGAGCCCTTCCCAACACCCTGCCAGAGGGGGGATCCTTCAACGGTGGCCATCTTCATCATCCCGGCACTCTCCATGACAAGGAGGGAGTAGTTCACCCTCAAGGCTGAGGGTATGTACCAGTAGCTATGTGTTTGATCTCTCTCTCTCTCGTGTTCTCTCTCGTATTCCCTCTATGGCATGATCTTGATGTATCCCGAGCTTTGCTATTATAGTTGGATCTTATGATGTTTCTCCCCCTCTACTCTCTTGTGATGAATTGAGTTTCCCCTTTGAAGTTATCTTATCGGATTGAGTCTTTTATGAGAACACTTGATGTATGTCTTGCCGTGCTTATCTTTGGTGACAATGGGATATCATGTGCCACTTGATGTATGTTTTGGTGACCAACTTGCGGGTTCCGCCCATGAACCTATGCATAGGGGTTGGCACACGTTCTTGATTCTCCGGTAGAAACTTTGGGGCACTCTTTGAAGTACTTTGTGTTGGTTGAATAGATGAATCTGAGATTGTGTGATGCATATCGTATAATCATGCCCATGGATACTTGAGGTGACAATGGAGTATCTAGGTGACATTAGGGTTTTGGTTGATTTGTGTCTTAAGGTGTTATTCTAGTATGAACTCTATGATGGATTGAGAGGAAAGAATAGCTTCATGTTATTTTACTACGAACTCTTGAATAGATAGAATAGAAAGGATAACTTTGAGGTGGTTTCGTACCCTACCATAATCTCTTCGTTTGTTCTCCGCTATTAGTGTCTTTGGAGTGAATCTTTGTTGCATGCTGAGGGATTTTTATATGATCTATCTGTGTTATTATTGTTGAGAGAACTTGCACTAGTGAAAGTATGAACCCTAGGCCTTGTTTCCTACCATTGCAATACTGTTTACGCTCACTTTTATCACCTGTTACCTTGCTGTTTTTATAATTTCAGATTACAAATACCTTTATCTACTATCTATTTTGCACTTGTATCACCATTTCTTCGCCGAACTAGTGCATCTATACAATTTACCATTGTATAGGGTGTGTTGGGGACACAAGAGACTCTTTGTTAGTTGGTTGCAGGGTTGTTTGAGAGAGACCATCTTCATCCTACGCCTCCTATGGATTGATAAACCTTAGGTCATCCACTTGAGGGAAATTTGCTACTATCCTACAAACCTGTGCACTTGCAGGTCCAACAACGTCTATAAGAAGAAGGTTGTGTAGTAGACATCAAGCTCTTTTCTGGCGCCGTTGCCAGGGAGGCAAGGTAAACGACACTCACACCCCGTCAACTAAGCTCTTTTCTGGCGCTGTTCCGGGGGAGGTGAGTGCTTGAAGGTATATCTTTAGATCTTGCAATCGAGTCTTTTAGTTTCTTGTTTTATCACTAGTTTATTTTATAAAAGAAAACTACAAAAAAATGGAATTGAGTTTGTCTCATATGCTTCATCTTTTTAATATCTTTCGTGAGAATGATGGAAAGGAAAATTGTGCTCAAGTGCTAGAAGAAGAATGCATTAGAATGTTTGGTACTAGATCTTTGTATGATGAGCATGATTGCAATGTTATTAGTATGAATTCCTTGAATATCCATGATGCTAATGATATGCAAAGCCACAAGCTTGGGGAAGCTATATTTGATGAATATGATATTTTTTGTCCCCCAAGTTTTGATGAGAATATTTATTATGATGAAAGCATGCCTCATATTTATGATGATTATATTGATGAAAGTGGGTTTGGAAGAGTGTCATCTTTAGGAAGTAGTGATCCCACTATTTTGGAGGATGTTGAATCTTATTGTGATGAATATGAAAGTGGATTTGGAAGAGTGTCAACTTTATTTAGTGATGATTCCACTATTTCGGAAGAGGTTCCAATTGATTATGAGAACAAAGTTGCTATCTATGATGATTATTGTGATGACTTGTATGCTATTAAGAATAATGATAACCATGAAACTTGTCATCATGATTTTAGTTTTCAATTGGATTATGCCTCACATGATAATTATTTTGTTGAGTTTGCTCCCACTACCATTCCGAATGAGAAGAATTTTGCTTATGTGGAGAGTAATAAATTTTCTATGGTTGTAGATCATGAAAATAATGTTTTAGGTGCTGGTTATATTGTTGAATTCATTCATGATGCTACTGAAAATTATTATGAGGGAGGAACATATGCTTGTAAGAATTGCAATAATATCAAGCTTCCTCTCTATGTGTTGAAAATTTTGAAGTTATGCTTGTTTTATCTTCCTATGCTAGTTGATTATTGTTCCCATAAGTTGTTTGCTCACAAAATCCTTATGCATAGGAAGTGGGTTAGACTTAAATTTGCTAGTCATATTCTTCATGATGCTCTCTTTATGTTTCAATTCTTATCTTTTATGTGAGCATCATTGTCATCATCATGCCTAGCTAGAAAAGGCATTAAAGAAAAGCTCTTGTTGGGAGACAACCCAATATTTACCCTTACTGTTTTTGTGTGTCCACATGATTATGCTACTGTAGTAATCATGTTTTATAGCTTTTGTTTCAATAAAGTGCCAAGTAGAGCCTTTGGGAAGACTTGGGTGAAGTCTTTATGATCTTGCTGTAAAAAACAGAAACTTTTGCACTCACGAGAATAGCTGCCATTTTTTACTGGAGAGTGATTTTAGGTTGATTCATTTTCTAGATGATTAATACTCAAATTCCTCAGGACCACCAATGTATTTCAGAATTTTTTGAGTTCCATAAGTATACGTTTGATACAGATTACTACAGACTGTTCTGTTTTTGACAGATTCTGTTTTCTATGTGTTGTTTGCTTATTTTGATGAATCTATGAGTAGTATCGGAATGTATGAACCATAGAGAAGTTAGAATACAGTAGATATTACACTAATATGAATTTAGAATGAGTTCATTACAGTACCTAAGTGGTGGTTTTATTTTCTTATACTAACAGAGCTTACGAGTTTTGTTTGAGTTTTGTGTGGTTGAAGTTCAAGTTTTGGGTAGAGATTCGATGGATTATGGAATAAGGATTGGAAAGAGCCTAAGCTTGGGGATGCCCAAGGCACCTCAAGGTAATATTCAAGGACAACCAAGAGCCTAAGCTTGGGGATGCCCCTGAAGGCATCCCCTCTTTCGTCTTCGTTCATCGGTAACTTTACTTGGAGCAATATTTTTATTCACCACATGATATGTGTTTTTCTTGGAGCGTCATTTTATTTTGTTAGTTTTTGCTTTCTGTTAATTAGAATAATGTTTTGCATATTTAGTTTCAATAAAAATGTCAAGGATAACCTTTGCCATGCTTATTTTTCTAGTATACATGTTGCTGTTTGAAAACAGAAAGTTTACCGCTGTTGCAAAAATTCCCTAGAAAAGTCAGAGAATGATATAATGTTGAATCTTTTTGCATAATGAGCTATGATAAATATTTTACAGTGTAGTATTTTAATTTTAATTTTTGGAGTTAGGGAATTATGATACTCTTGCATTCTTTACAGACTGTACTGTTTTGACAGATTGCTGTTATGGTTGCATTGTTTGCATATGTTTGCTTGTTTAATGATTC
Organism: Triticum aestivum; assembly: GCF_018294505.1. Classification (NCBI taxonomy): domain Eukaryota; kingdom Viridiplantae; phylum Streptophyta; class Magnoliopsida; order Poales; family Poaceae; genus Triticum; species Triticum aestivum. Next base: position 621,809,930 of record NC_057801.1, read on the forward strand.
TATTTGAGGATAGGAGTGTTAAATATGCTGAGACATTTATTATGCAATGTTGAATAATAATTTTAGTTATTTGTTACAGTATAAAATGTAAGGTTTTGCATTGGTTTATACTAACCTATCTCACGAGTTCTTGTTGAGTTTGTTGTGAATGAAGCTTTTGATAAAAAGAGAAACCATGATATGAGAGGAATTAAGGAGACATAAAAGCTCAAGATTGGGGATGCCCAAGGCACCCCAAGATAATATTTCAAGAAGTCTCAAGCATCTAAGCTTGGGGATGCGCCGTTAGGCATCCCACCTTTCTTCTTCAACAACTATCGGTTAGTATCGGTTGAGCCTAAGTTTTTGCTTCTTCACATGAGTTGTGCTATCCTTGCAATGTCATTTTATTTTGTTTTTCTTGCTGCTTGAATACAATACCAAGATCTGAAATTCTTAAATGGGAGAGAGTCTTCACATAGTTGCATAATTCTTTAGCTACTCATTGGTCTTCACTTATATCTTTTTGAGTAGTTTTTCATTTACTCGTGTGCTTCACTTATATCCTATGAAGTAAATGATTGAATGAGTTGAATGTCATAAATCTGAAATTATATATGTTTCATTTGCTTACTCCAATAGGGAGTAATGACTTCACATCTAAGAAGTGGAGGTTGTAAATTTATTGAAGGTTAGCAAGCATTGTATTAGTCATTTGAACAATTCATGAAAGAATATTGAAGGAAGAGAGATTTCACATACAAATATACTATCATAGACATCTTTTATAATTGTGAGCACTCATTAAGTATGACATGCTAAAGAGTTGATGTTGGACAAGGAAGACAACGTAATGGGTTATGTTTTCTCGCATCTGAGTTAAAGTATATTGTCATGGATAATTCAAACATGTTGAGCTTGCCTTTCCCCCTCATGCTAGCCAAAAATTCCTAGCACCAAGTAGAGATACTACTTGTGCTTCCAAATATCCTTAAACTCAGTTTTGCCATGAGAGTCCACGATATCTACCTATGGATTGAGTAAGATCCTTCAAGTAAGTTGTCATCGGTGCAAGCAATAAAAATTGCTCTCTAAATATGCATGACTTATTAGTGCGTAGAAAATAAGCTTTGTACGATCTTGTTATGGAAGCAATAAAAGCGACGGACTGCATAATAAAGGTCCATATACAAGGGGCAATATAAAGTGACGTTCTTTCGTATTAAGATTTTGTGTATCCAACCCTAAAAGCGCATGACAACCTCTGCTTCCCTCTACGAAGGGCCTATCTTTTACTTTATGCCTTTTACTTTATGCAAGAGTCAAGGTGATCTTCACCTTTCCCTTTTTCATTTTATCCTTTGGCAAGCACTTTCTATTGGGGTGATCCTGATATATATATCCAATTGGATGTATGTTAGCATGAACTATTATTGTTAACATCACCCAAAGGTGAATACATTTGGAGGCAACATTATAAGCCCCAATCTTTCTCTGTGTCTGATTAAAACTTCATAACCACAAGTATTGCGCGTGTGTTAGCAATTGTAGAAGACTATATGATAGTTGAGTATGTGAAGTTTGCTAAATAAAAGCTTTGGCATAGACCCTTCCTGAAAATAAGATGAATTGCAATTGTTTGATGACTAAGAATGATGTTTGCTAGTTTTCAAGAAAATTTATGGTCTATGCTTTGACATGTGATTAGCTTGTTACTTTATCATGAAAAGTTTTATGAGATGAACTACTGTTATGACATATATTGATGCTAGTAAAGGTGATTGAAATTTTCATTGAACAAACTTGTGCACCTCTAGCATTCACAATTCATAAATTCTTTCTTTTATCATTTACCTACTCGAGGACGAGTAGGAATTAAGTTTGGGGATGCTGATACGTCTCCAACTTATCTATAATTTATGAAGCATTCATGCTATTTTATTATCTGTTTTGAATGATTATGGGCTTTATTATACACTTTTATATTACTTTTGGGACTAACCTATTAACCGGAGGCCCAACCCATATTGCTGTTTTATTGCCTGTTTTAGTATTTCGAAGAAAAGGAATATCAAACGGAGTCCAAACGGAATGAAACCTTCGGCAGCATTATTCTTGGGAAGAATATCACCCAGGAGACTTGGAGTTCACGTCAGAAGAGCCTCGAGGAGGCCACGAGATAGGAGGGTGCGCCCCCCCTACTGGGCGTGCCCCCTGTCTTGTGGGCCCCTCGAGCACCTCCCGACCGACTTCTTTCGCCTATATAAGCCTACGTACCCTAAAAACATGAGATATCAAGATAGACCGGGAGTTCCGCCACCGCAAGCCTCTATAGCCACCAAAAACCTCTCGGGAGCCCTTCCGGGCACCCTGCCGGAGGGGGGATCCTTCAACAGTGGCCATCTTCATCATCCCGGCGCTCTCCATGACGAGGAGGGAGTAGTTCACCCTCGAGGCTGAGGGTATGTACCAGTAGCTATGTGTTTGATCTCTCTCTCTCTCGTGTTCTCTCTCGTGTTCCCTCTATGGCACGATCTTGATGTATCCCGAGCTTTGCTATTATAGTTGGATCTTATGATGTTTATCCCCCTCTACTCTCTTGTGATGAATTGAGTTTCCCCTTTGAAGTTATCTTATCGGATTGAGTCTTTTATGAGAACACTTGATGTATGTCTTACCATGCTTATCTGTGGTGGCAATGGGATATCATGTGCCACTTGTATGTTTTGGTGACCAACTTGCGGGTTCCGCCCATGAACCTATGCATAGGGGTTGGCACACGTTCTTGATTCTCTGGTAGAAACTTTGGCGCACTCTTTGAAGTACTTTGTGTTGGTTGAATAGATGAATCTGAGATTGTGTGATGCATATCGTATAATCATGCCCACGGATACTTGAGGTGACATTAGGGTTTTGGTTGATTTGTGTCTTAAGGTGTTATTCTAGTATGAACTCTATGATGGATTGAGAGGAAAGAATAGCTTCATGTTATTTTACTACGAACTCTTGAATAGATAGAATAGAAAGGATAACTTTGAGGTGGTTTCGTACCCTACTATAATATCTTCGTTTGTTCTCCGCTATTAGTGTCTTTGGAGTGACTCTTTGTTGCATGCTGAGGGATTGTTATATGATCTATCTATGTTATTATTGTTGAGAGAACTTGCACTAGTGAAAGTATGAACCCTAGGCCTTGTTTCCTACCATTACAATACCGTTTACGCTCACTTTTATCACTTGTTACCTTGCTGTTTTTATAATTTCAGATTACAAATACCTTTATGTACTATCTATTTTGCACTTGTATCGCCATCTCTTCGCCGAACTAGTGCACCTATACAATTTACCATTGTATTGGGTGTGTTGGGGACACAAGAGACTCTTTGTTATTTGGTTGCAGGGTTGTTTGAGAGAGACCATCTTCATCCTACGCCTCCTACGGATTGATAAACCTTAGGTCATCCACTTGAGGGAAATTTGCTACTGTCCTACAAACCTGTGCACTTGCAGGCCCAACAACGTCTACAAGAAGAAGGTTGTGTAGTAGACATCATCAGCCTCCGAAACAGTGCGCCCCAGATGTCAGGCGGAGGAATCCTTTTTTGGGCGGCCGAAGCTAGAATATCCGAGATTGAAGAAGAAGCACGACATCCGTTGGATAGACATCCAACGGCCACTGGTGCTAGAACCGTGTGTTGACTATAATAAGTTGACAAAGCCTTGCATACGCGTCAACTTCTTTTTTAGGGGATGCATCGAGTTAGTAGGCCCACAAGTGTGTGGCAGAGAACTTATAGCCCATTTGCGATTTGTAAGAATGTACAGCCCATTTTTTGAATTCTAATGGAATTTACTATAGCCCATTTATAGTTTGTTAAAAGTACAACCCATTTTCTAGCTAGGACAACAATTAATAATTTCAACCAACCATTTAAGACAGAATTCAATAAAATTTCCCACGTTTTGATGGGATCCAAAATATTTTTATCCTGAAATTTCTAGTGAGATTAAATATAAATTTGTATTACATAAAAATCCAGCGAAGCATTGCATGCGCAACAATTAAAAATTAAGATTTTCAAAATCCATAAACAATATTTTATAAACTAATTTCATGTTTGGTGCATTTTTTTATAGTTACTCCCCAGTTTTTATAATTACATCCCATTTATTATTTTTTGAAGCCCTTTTTCCTGTTAAGCCTAATGCATCCCTCATAGGAAAGATTTGCAGCCCAGCGGGGCAGAGAATAACAAGTTGACCTTGCCTGGGTATTCCTCAAAAAAACATATAGCTGGGCTAGCCATTTTCATCTTGAAAAAAATTAATATCTAGGCTGGATATCTAGCCTGGGCTAGACAGGCCACAACCCGCCTAGTTAATACCCTACTCTCCTCTGAACAACAACGAAAACATCACCAAGAAAAACTCTGCAGTGCTCACGCCTCAAAAACACAAATACTGCTCGAGCTGCTTGGTCCCAGCTGTCAGCTGCACCTTGCGCAATTCTCTCGTTTATATTGACTACATAGGTTGACAATGGTGTGGGACCATGATGTCAGGAAACCAGGAGGAAGCAAAAAAATATAGTTGTACATAATAAGGAGGCACTTGCGTACGTACGACTATGGCCCGAGTGGGTCCCTACTGTCATCCAGTCAAAATAAAGTCATCTCCTGAATCCTCATGTTCGTTGACCATGTTAACAATGCTCGGCGCCACGGCGAGTGCAACAACTCGAAGGACGACGGAGAGGGCCTCGCGGGCCCTACAGATGGTTTGATACAGCGCCCGCTGATCATTCAGGAAGCCAGGATCATCGGACACCTATGAGAACCTTCGAGAGACTGAGACGACATGAAACGGTAAGGTCGCGCTTGGGAGCTCTGGTTTATTTCACACCTGTATTAAGATACAAGTGTAATTTACTCGTCATCAGAAACAACACATAAAATACAGGCGTAATGAAACCGAGGGCCCGAGTCTATAAATAAACCGGCGGGTTACATGTGTAATTTGAGAGACTAGTGTATATTTTACTAGTCGAAATCGACCAACCAAGCGCTTCGCCTGAGACCATCTGCTTTTATTTACAAGCGTCAGTTTTACAAGTGGTTTTGGTTTGAAAACAATGATCCAATGACGGCCTAAGATGATGAGTTGGTCGGAAGATCACATGGTTTCATGTCTAACCTACCCGACTTGTCGTATAGTCTACGAATGAAACATAACACGATGAACTTCTTAAGCACGGAAACAACAGAAGAGGATGACATTCTTAACAAGCAAATCACTAGCATTAGATCGACATGCAAAACAATACGAAGCATTATTCTCAGGAGGCACGGTGAACAACTCGTGATGCCGCATGCCACAACATTCCAAGCTCAACGTAACTTTGGAATCAAACACAAGGCCTGGCATTACATAGAAAATATTCAGAACAAACTCTTAACACAGGAATATCTCAGCAGACTAACTATTTACTTCTAAACTAAACACAGGAATAGGAAAAAACGATAGACGCTGCTCACTGCAAAGGGCGTCCAACTCAAAAATATCAAATGCATGTCTTCTGGCTAACATCAATGAGCAAATTTTGACAAGGTTTTCCAATTCGAATATATTAAATTAATGTCTTCTTGCTAACATCGATGATGAAACTTTGACAAGCTTTGCCCATTCAAAATATGTAATGCCTATGATCATGGAGTCCTGTCATGGCTTCTTATACTTGTTCGGGCCCTTTTTGAGTTGCCTATGCTCTCTGCAGACTAGTCATGTGACCAGCGTCTACTAATACTCTGTAAAGCTTCTCGGTCATTCCTTCTGTAATGTAGTGCAAACAGTGACTGCTTCTTTCTGCAAAGTGGAACGACCCACTGGACCTAGTAATGCAACAGTTTGCCTTGGACACGTTGGCTCCTTTTGTGCAGTTCAACTAAAATCAAAGTCGGAATAAAACCGAGCTTTAATTTTGATATCCCTGTAAGCAACAATAGGTATAAGGGAAACAATTACTGAGAAATAACGGTTGATGACTTGTACTCCCGGAAGAAAAGCATCTACTGATCTACCTTATCTTAATGGGAAACAAAGCAGGAGAGTAGCAATTCTCCATCAGTGTGATTCATTCATATTGACTGAGACATTATCTTAACAATGCCTTGTTTCAACATGTATAAAGAACGACAAAGCAGAAAAGTACCATTCCTAAAACAATGCGATTGATTCATGTTAACAAAGACATTATCTTAACAATACCTTGGTTAAACATGTAGAAAGAACTACAAAGCAGGATAGTACCATTCGTAAAACAATGCGACTGATTTGTTTTAACAGAGGCAAAAAAGAAATCAATTACTGGCCAATAAAGGAGGATGATTCATGCGTCCACAAAAATGGTAATCCCGCCAATCCCTAACAAGTGTTGCAGTTTTGAACTAAGATTTAGTAGTTAATTAATTCTGAGAGTGGCATTGCTTAATTTTAGCAGCGGCATTAGATTAACAAAAAGCATAAACAGTTCCAGGGGAGAGTGGGCAGAACAACATCATGTCCTTCCATCTACTTATAAAGGGGGTGATGCAGAGTTTTGTTGTAACAAAGAAACAAGCATCATGTTTGGGTTGGAACAATTTTTGTTCACTTAATGGTAAAAGAAAATAGTTCAATAGCTTCAATTCAACATTTATCCAAAACAGTACCAATACAAGTAGCACAACATCTCAAAGCACACTGCAGCATCATGTGGATGAAAGTCGATACTGACCTTTCTTGATCAAGATTTTAAACAGCTCGCGAGGAAGACTGGAAACATATCCCAACACATATATGAAATCTCGATCTCCTTTTGTGCAGTTCCACCAAAATTAAGCAAAGTCGCCGGTGTGACATTCAAGTTGAATAGTACAAAACACTCTTAAAACAAAAGTGTTTCGCATAGCGAAGAAAATTATCACAATAGCAACAAGTTGAATAGATATCCCTGTTTAAACAGATGCAGAAAAGGAATCAATTACTGGCTAATAAAGGAGGATGAAACATGCGGCCACAAAAATGGTAATCCCGCCAATCCCTAACAAGTGTTGCAGTTTTGTAATAAGATTCAGTAGTTAATTCTGAGAGTGGCATTGCTTAATTTTACCAGCGGCGTTAGATTAACGAAAAGCATAAACAACTCCAGGGGAGAGTGGGTGCAACAATAATATGTGCTTCCATCTACTTATAAAGGGGCCGATGCAGAGTTTGTTGTAACAAAGCAACAAGCATCATGTCTGGGTTGGTCCCATTTTTGTTCACTACTTAATGGGAAAAGACAACAATACAATAGCTTCAATTCAACATTTATTTAAAACAATACCAATATAAGTAGCACAACATCTCAAAGCACACTGCATAATCATGTGGATGAAGGCCTGTACTGACCTTTCATGAGACGACCAAGATAAAATACGAATCTACCAACACGAATAGGAAATCCAATCTTGTTTTGTGCTGTTGCACTGAAATCAAGCAAAGTGTTTCACGTAGCGAAGCAAAATGTCGCAATAGCAACAAGTTGAATAGATACCCCTGTTTTAATAGAGGCAAAAAAGGAAACAATTACTTGTCGATAAAGGAGGATGGAACAAACGGTGACAGAAAGAAGCATCTAAGTTATCTTGATGAAAAAGAAAGTAGGATAATAGCATTTCTAAAATGGTTGCATTGATTCATATTAACAGAGACATTCTCTTAAAACAACATTCATTAAAAAATGTAATTTACTTTTAACAGTGGCATTGCTTCAATTTTTCGGCGGCATTATTAGATTAACAACAGCAAAATAGTTGTATGGGACATGGGACATGGGACATGCCAGCACCATGTGCATCCACACGTATAAATGGGTGATGCAGAGTATGTAGCCAAGCAACATATCTGTGTTGGTCCCATATTTTTACTCTTTGAACCTTTTTCCTATGTGAGGGCAACAAATCTAGTCCTGCACAAACTACCCAACCCCCCAGTTTGTTTCCCTTTTCAACAAAGAGATCGGTTCCTTACAGATGTGTGTACTGGGTTACCCCCTTGTTCCCTTTTCGACCAACAAAGTGGCTGGATAGCCAGTTTATACTACTTTCCGTCCCTCCTTTCCTCATTGAACCACGTCCTAGATTCATGCTCCACCCCACTGCACCCTTCTTTCCTCTTTGAACCAAGACCTAGATTCGACTACAGATCGAAAAAGATCCACATGCAGCTAGAGCAATGACGGTTTCAAAGAAACTTATACCTTAGGGTCGTCAAGATGTGGCAAGGCGTGCAGCAGGAGGCCGGATCTGCCCACACTACATACATCAGCGAGGAAGAAGGGGTCAGTGGCCCTCCCGCACAGGCGTTGGGTGAAAGAGAACAGTGCAGCCAACAGTGGATTGCCTCCCTCGCCGAAGGCGATAGAGTGAACGCTGCACCTCCTCCCCTTCCCGGTGCGATAGGATCCGGACGCCTCCTTCACCAGCTGTGAGAGGGGAGAGAGAGGCAAGAGGCCAACACAGTCTTGTTTAGATCTGGTGAAGAGAGGGTGAGAGACTGTGAATATAGCAAACCCTAGCAAAGGAACACTGAGCCTCCAGCGCGTGTATATATATATATACATATATATATATATATATATATATATATATATGTGTGTGTGTGTGTGTGTGTGTGTGTGTGTGTGTGTGTGTGTAGTTTGGCGAGAGTGTGGAGAGTGCAAACCCTAGCGAACAAGCGTTGAAGCTCCAGCTTTAATATATACTATAGTATGGACTGAGCTCTGGTTCCTTAGAGCATCTCCAACAGGCGCCGAACGCGTGGCGCGCTAAATTCTGCTTTACGGTGCGCCCTTCGCCAAGTTTGGCGCGAAGCTGGCTCTAGCGGCCGCGCTAAAATGCAGCGCGCGCACGCAGCTCCAGCAGGCGCGCTAAAATGCAGCACACACGCTCATTCTACAACATTTTTAAATTAATTTTGCATAGATAAAAAACAATACATAGTTCTAGCATAGATGAAAACGATACATGGTGGCGCGGTGTTGGCGGGGAAAGCGGCGAAGCGGCGAGGTGGCGAGGAGGATGGCGCGTGGCAGTGTGCTGAGCGCGTGGCGAGCACCAGATTTTATAGGCACGCGCGAAGCGGCGCGCCAAATCTACCGCGCCAGCTGCCGCTTTCTCCCCCGCGCGCACTAACGCTTCCCATGCGTGGTAATTTCCCGCCACCGCTGGAGCACGTGAAACCGGGTGGCGCGCGCTCAAATCCAATTTTACCGCGCGGGCGTGCCTTTTGGCACGCCTGTTGGGGATGCTCTTAACTGCACTTGCTTTTGGCTGTATGATAGGTGGGCCAGCCACATATTGGGCCCACCTATCATAAACCCAAAGGCAGGTGCACTGAAGTCAGTGAAGTCGCGTCCATATAGTACTCGTGTATACGACTAATATATAGTGGAGTGGTTTTGTTATTCTCTCCATAACAATCATTTTAAATTGTGTAAGTACGAAACGAAACTCTTTATTTAACGTACTAGTGAAGAAAACCAGTACTTCCGATGAACTAACGATCCACGCGTCCTGGTCGCACTTCCTGTCCTTCACGTGCGGTACACTACCCTCCCATAAGTGAACAACCACACATGCGCCAAATTATTGGAAACGTGTGAGAGTGTGTACAAATAAAGAATTTTAATTTCAATTATCAGAAAGGTTTGAGAGTATGTACAGTATGCCCTCTCTAATAATTATGGTTTGTTGTGTTCGGCCTAAACTTGGTCAAACTTTACAAAGTTTGACTTTAGTCAAATCTAATATGCAGAGTAAATAAAAATGGAGGGCTACTACGTCGATCCGGGTTTTTAGTCCACACCATTTTTAATCAAAGTTAATAGCTGGACAAATAAAATTATAGGGGAGCTGGAGACAAAGTTGTGAGAAGGCTTACAAATCAATACAAAACTTATGCTCCTAGTACCAACCTCAATCCTTCTTCGAGGAAACATTTGGTTCATAGCCAATTGTGTGATAAAATTGCACCAACATGAAAGACGACTGCGTCTCCAACGCAACCAAGGTGAACCGATGACGGATATCATCTTTGTGGGTAACAAGCAAAGAGCACTGATGGAAGACATCTTGTTTTTTAGTGAAAATCGATCAGCTTCACCAGCCGACGCAACCATGAGGCGCAACCTTGAGCATCGATAGGTCATCGTGGCGATGCATCATCCATTTGGCATCAAGTTTTGGTGAGGCACCTATGAAGTTTGACAAATCCTCATTGTGGTCTGTTTCTTCTCAGTAATCAAGCTCGAGGAAGGAAGAACTACGTGGTAGAGGACAGTGAGGTGGAAAAACAATGGCTATCCAATTTTGTGCAATTCCACTAAAATTGAGGAAGACATGCCCGGGTATGGAGATATGGATCGCTGTTTCCAAAAATATAAAAAAGGGATATACAGTGTTGTTACTTTGTTTTACAAGATTAACAACGACATTTCAATTGTCAATAAGAATTAATGAAAAGTACACCAACAAACAGAAGCATCATGATTATCTTGATGGGAACTAAACCAGGATACCCGAGAAAAAAAGCATTTCTTCATTTAACCGGTGATAGTATTAGGTTAGCAGTAGCAATAGGAGCATATGGACAATGACCGCACAACCACCATGTACTTTTTGTCAAAACAACATGTATACCTCCACCGAGGCATAAATCAGGACAAATTTTCGAGTGGCATTTACTCTATAATAGTAGGTGATGTTGGACCAGCCGACGAACCCTAGCTACTATACATGGGGAGCTGGGGAGTAGTTGCAGAGAAGAAAACCCGCATGCAACAACCTGGGGAGCTGGACCAGTACAAGAAGTTATACCCCAGGTGGGCGAGATGATGCTTAGGCGGGCGGGATCTGCCCACACGACGGCAGCGAACAAGGGTGCGGAGGACCTTCGTCCGTGCCAGCGCCAGCTTCAAGAGGATGGTGCGCATCGACTTCCTCCATCGCCGACGGCGACAACATCAACGCTGCACCTCCTCACCTCCAGCAGCGGACAGGATTCAGCCGGATCTGTGACCACCGGTGAGGAGAGAGATAGAGTGGACATTGTCATCTTGTTTTGATATGGAGAGGGTGCGAGAGCGAGACGAGAGAAACTCTATCAAACAAGAGGCTATAATGGAGTAAAAAAATCTCTCCATAGTAGTGGTTTTAAATAGAATACGCGCGTTCCCGGAAAAAAGAAATGAAAACTAGCGGACAATTTTTTAACGTACCAAGAAAGAAAACTCGATCAAAAACACGCCCTCGCTTCCAGGTCGCGAGAGTCGTCGTGCACACACACATAGACATAGACATGCATATCCGTGTTTACGTAAAATTCCATTTCCATCTCCATCTCCAATCATATTTGTCCAACTGGCACATTATTTACGCTGTTAATTATATACACAACAATATAATGTACAACATCTCTTGATTGCGGGCGTCCGGACCGCTGCCACAGCCACTCCTGACCAACCCGAACCCTCTTCATGACCCGCGCGTGCTTCCCGCCCGAAACGGTCAGTGTCGCATTCAAACCCGGCAAGAGCGGACGCGACCTCTCACTGGCGCTGGCATTGAAGCGGCGCGACGACCGCTTCCTGGTGCACGCGACTGCTCCATGTTCAAAGGTCTCAGTAGCTGGCCACAACATGCATGTAAAAAGTTCTTGGGAGTCTGTGTTACAGCTAGCTGTCCTCCCCCAACTCGTCAATCTCTTCCAGTAGTGCTAGTACTCCATGGCGCAATCCATCGACAAGTAGGCAGGAAAGTTATCGTATCCTCGGATTGCAGTGAGTGGCATGCCGAGCGACCGTGTGGGGTCGAGCCATGGAGGAGGGTGATACACGAATGCGACATACATGATTTAAACGTTGGTTTTGCTCGATGGAGCGATCCAACGAAACAAAATGTTGGTTTCTCTCCGTTTCCATTTTTTCTCCGAAAAAACGGAAACTTTCCACTCCATTTTCATTCCTACTCCAAGGTTGCCCTGTTACAACATTCCATCAAATACGAAGGAAAACTAACACGCATGCTGATGCATCTCAATGATTCCCAGATCATAGCCAATATTAACTTCACAACTAAAGACAAAAGTTGTGAGAGCATGTACGAAAGAAAAACTATTGATGGGGTCACTACGACTTAAACCCTAAACCCTAAACATGATTTAATTTCCTGGCCAGGTAGAACCTGTCGAAGGAAAGATGGCTGGCACCCTCAGATCATACGATGCTTTTGCACAGTTCCACTAAAATCGAGCTGAGCATCCCTGATGGCAAAGATATTGAAGAAGTGTGATTAGAATAATAGTACTGGCACTAGTTCATGAGACATAAACTCATCACAAGTAGAAGCCAGTAGAAGTAGAGAAAGATCGACATGGAGATGGAGCTATGTGGGGAGCTGCGGCAGTGGAGCAAGCCGGCTCCAAAAGGAAGATGGACTACCTGGGACGTCGGGCTGTAGCTAGAAGGGCGGTTGGGACGCGGCATCAGCCCATACCGCGGTGACCCCTGATTGGGATGCACCGACTATGGGTTTTCTCCCTCGCCGATGTCGACCGCGTCTATGTAGAACATTGTTCCCTTCCCCCAGCTGCGGGATCAGGACAGATATGTGACCAGCGGTGTGGCCACTGTCGTTCTATGCTTGTGAAGAGAGCAACCCAAGCAAGCAGGCTTGTAGCTTAGGCTCCTGCTAGTGTATATATAGTGGTTTTCTTTTTCTCTCCATATCAACCATTTTATATTGCGTACGTGTCATTGAAGAGTGAAATGATGGTTGCTTCTTCCGACTAACTTACTGTGTGATTTGACTGCTCCTTAGTTGCCCCTACACGTACCCCCCCTATGTGTATGCAACAGTCACACGTCCCGTCAACTTGCCGAACGAGGAGAAGCTTGCAGGACGGGAGAAGCTTGCGCGTGGTGGCTCGCGGGACAAGGAGAAACTTTTGACTAATGCAAGCTCTCCCTCGCTCAGGCGGTGGACGTGCAACAGTTAATTCGGTGTCAGATTGCCAGAAGCATACACTATCCTAGTACTATTATTGTTCGACTTCCCGAAGAGGAGAACAACCAAGCGCAAAGTTTACTAGTACTAGTACTACTACTATAGTCTATAGAGGTATGTACTATACTACTACTAGGAACCAGATGGAGGAGCATCTGCACTCTTATTAAAATTTTAAAATGTGATAAAGCAATCTTCAACACATTTGGTTCTCTTCGAGGGTTCTCGCATGTGATAATGGAAGTTGATTGCATGGAACACTCGCCAAAATTCTCGCTTAATTCTGGCTCATATCCTGTTACAAATGGGAGCGCTCGGTAATATTTCCTCTTTTTTTGTTATTCAGCATGTAAACAGTTCAGCAAACCTTGCGGCGCATCTTTGTGCGAACTGTGCTTGCAGCACTTTGAATGTGTCCGAGAGCTAGCTTGATGAAACACCTCGCTTCCTACTTCTTTTTTGCGGGGTACCTCGCTTCCTAGCGACCAGTGTCTTGGCTGATCGTCCTAAGAATGCTTATATATGAATAAAGCTCTCTCATTTACCCTGAAAAAAGATTAATCCATATTAACCAGAAAGGAGGGAGTATGGACTAGCACTACTTTTTGGTGTGTCCCGTCAACTTGGAGAACAAGGAGAAGCTTGCAGGACAAGGTGAAGCTCGCTTACGCCTTTTGACTAATGCATCCTACCCTCGCCCAGGCGGTGGACATGAATCAGTTCGTTCGGTGTGAGATTGCCAGAGGCATACACTGTAGTACCGAACATGCGGAGTACCATCATTGTTCGACTTCACGAAGAGGCGAAGAGCCAAGCGCAAGGTTTAGTAGTATGAGTAGTACTACTACTAGAACCGCATGGTGGAGCGTCTGTACTCTTATTTTTTTAATCTCTGATAAAGTACACATTTATTTCAGAGAAGGGCGGAAAACGGCAACCCAACATGTAATGATGATAACGATCAACCATGCTCGAATATATCTTGGCCTCCATGCGAGCCCGTCTGTGTGTTCTCGCTCCTCGTCTCTCTCAAGGAACGGCGGGTTGGCCATTTTGCCGTCAATTGAGATCGGTTTGCTCACACTCCGGTCCCACATGTCAGTGATATGCCAAGAGGAGGTGCGTTGACTGATTGGCCATACGCGTACTTGGTTTTGCACCTTCATACTACTCCTCCCTCCATCACAGTTTACAGGGCGCGCTTCATTATGATGCATTTCTCTCAATGCATTTCCACCACCAGAGAGAGTTTAGACGTGTTTGGTTTAATGCTCAATTAATTAGGGCGTGGTAACCACAATCAAGTCCACAATTTTCTCTCGATGTACTACGGAGTGGAGTAAGTGCATGCATGTGTGTACCCGGGGTGGAAGCACTGCATGCATGTGTGTACGCATTATTTCCTCTAGTAATAGACGCTGTGCTATAGCTACCAATGCTATTTTTCATGACGATCGCTAGGCGCCTTGGTCCCAGAGATTTTTTCTTTTTCTGAAGCGCGCTCTATAAACAGTGACGGATGGAGTAGTATGAGCAGATTCAAAGAATAGCGTATTGATGGTTGCTTCTTCCGAGCAACTTACAGCGGGAAAGGTGGGGCTTATGATTTGACTGCTCATTACTCACTATTAATGTGGTGCAACGAACGGGCTGAGTCTCCCATGCGGTTGTGCACTACCCCCTCGGTTCTTAAATATACTCCGGAGTATTTTTCTTTCTAGAGATTTCAACGAGTGACTACTCAAATATTTGTCTTTTTAGAGATTCAAATGGACTACCTACATACAGATGTATATAGACATATTTTAGAGTGTAGATTCACTCATTTTGCTCTGTATGTAGTCACTTGTTGAAATCTCTAGAAAGACAAATATTTAGGAACAGAGGGAGTACACATACAAAGCAAAATGAGTGAATCTACACTCTAAAATATGCCCATTTGAAATTTGTAAAAAGACAAATATTTAGGAATGAAGGAGTATAATTTTGTGCATGGCACATGGACCCGGATATTGAAGAGGCCCCTGGTAATGCTATCAAGCTTCCAGCATTTGTTTACATAATTGATGTACTATACAAATAATTTTCCAATGACATGAAATTGTACAATGGTGTGAGCTTTCAGCTTTTGTTTCGTGTATCTTGCCATCGATGCTCTTTCGGAAACAATAAAAAACTAACTTCCTTGCTAATGCATCTCAATTATTAGCAGATCAGAGCTAATATTACCATCACAACTGAAGACAAAGTTGTGAGAAGTTGTTAAACTAAAATTGATCCATGCTTTCATTGGCAGCAACGTCCCCCCAGCTCTGTCTAAATCAACAAGGCATGTTGGGGAAAAAGTAGCTATCTGGAGCATGGAACATCCCGATCATTTTGTGCTGTTCCACTAAAATAGAGTTGAGCGTCCCTGTTCCAAAGATATTAAGTGTGATTACGATAATAGAGGACTGCTGATGAAACAATAAACACACAAATAGAAGTCGGTCACCTTTGTAGTCTCTCTTAAGACTAACTAGTTGGAGGAGATTAGGCTCGGAGTTGGATGAGGAGGATAGAGCAAAACCAATCTCCCTTTGTGCAGTCGCACTGAAATGTAGAGACGTTGCCCGTGTGACATTTTAGTACAACTGCACAAAACACTCTTAAGAAAAAAGTGATTTATGCAGTTCACCAAAAGGTCGCAATAGCAACGAGGTGAAATGGATAGCCTTGTTTGCAAAAAATATGTAGAAAGGAAACAATTACTGGCCAATAACAGTTGATGACACATGCGACGACAAAAAAGAAGCATATTCCTTGTCCTAAGGGAAGATAACAACACAATTGTGTTTGTCTAAAACGGTGTGAGGACGAGATTGCAATATGAAAAGTACATCGGACGAGCTACGTTTTGGGCAAAGAACTATGGAAGATACACATGCAGCAACATGGGAAGACGGGCAGTGGAGCAAGGACGGAGGGGATACCCGGAGGTCGTCGGGATGTAACTAGGTGAGCGGCAGCGGGCGGAATCTGCCCATACTGCGGCAGTGAACAGGTGGCGTAGGCCCTACCGCGCCAGAGCTTGGTCAGAGAGAACTACGTGTACCGCACATCGGGACGTGCTGCCTCGGCGCCGTCGAACAGAGAAACGATGCACATCCTCCCTTTCCGCCGTCGGATGGGATGCGGACGGATCAGTGACCAATGGTGAGAGAGAGAGAGAGAGGCCACCACAGCTTTGTGTGAGATACTCTAAAGAGAGACAAACCAGGCAGGCAGGCTCTATTGTATATAGTGGAGCAGACTACCTTTTTCTCCATAAAAATCATTTTATATTCTGTGTACGTGCCATTGAGCGATATAACTTTATTTAAAAATAAGGCGCCAATGCATCAAGTCGAACTTTGTTTCGTGCATGCATGGTACACAACCTCTGTAGGTAAACAACCGCTACACGCATTCAAATTAGCACGTGGGCTGCCATTTTGTATAGAAATGAGCTCCACCGTGCACCCGCGCGGGTGTGGCTGGGCATGAAGGGTGAGTACGTGCACGGTGCACCTATTCTCTTCTTGTATACGTACACCACCTACGTGGGGTTGTGTGTGAGAGAGATACAAACGTAGAGAGAATATAGTGTGTGGGTTTGTGAGAGTTTTTTGGGGGGGCGGGTCAATAAAAAATGTAACATATGCAATGTGTGTGAAATAGAGTCCTGGATATATCATATATATAGAGGGGGCGATCCACGAGAAGAGAGTGGAGGTATCATCGGCTTGAGGTGTCCATAGAATCGAAGAGAGGGATGATGATGTGTGTGTGTGCGCGCGCGATCGATAAAGAGTGCCATCGAATTTGTCTGTGCCCACGTCAAAGATATAGAGTGGCTGGCCTACAAGAACGTGAGAGGGGATAGGTGCAGCTTGTCTCTGTGGCATGGATACCTACCTACAACGCTTGACTATCGGTGTGGGGGGGGGGAGGGAGGCCTAATTAACTATAGAGGTGCAATGGCTGGTATATGTGTGGAGGAGGAGAGAGGCCTACCTCATGTATTAAGGGAGATCGATCTACCTCATGTATTAAGGGAGATCAATCGGCATCCATGCATATGTGTAGGAGAGGAATAAGATTGGGAGAGAGACACATCTAGAGTGCTATAGGGGGTGGTAGTGGAGTTGCTTCTAACAAATGGTGGGATAGGCATGCTAGACAAATGAAGGGCACGCCTGCAATATCAATAAGAGAGGGGATGGCTGCCTGTCTGTGCACATGCGTGTGAGAGACGAGTCAGGAGGCATGGACGAATGATGAGGGGGGACGATATGGTGGTGGTAAGCAGACATAACTACATAGGAAGATCAGTCGTCCTTTGTCAGAGAAAGGAGAGACATAACTTGTGAGGTACGTCGATCAATGGGGGGGGGGATAGTTAAAGTCGACCTAGGTATATGTTGGGAGATTGATAGATATACATGCATGTGTGTGTTAGAAGCAAAGTAGGCACGGGGACAAGGATAGAGAGAGAGAGATGTATCTAGGAGGTGGTGTGAGAGGCATACTATATCGAGGGGAAGGAGTGTGCGAGTATGAGATCGATGAAAAGAGTGGTGGGAGTGAGGCATGGACGGTGATAAGAGAAGAGGGGAAGCTTGTGTTTGTGCTAGGCACACCTGGCTAGGGAGGCATATCGATCGATGTGTGCCGTAAAGAAGTTGGGGGGGGGGCTACACACACCATGGGTGAATGACCTAAAGTGAAAACATGAATTTGTGCGATGGAGCTAGAGAATGCTAAGGGAGGGTGAGAGGGATGCGGGCATGTGCATGCACGAGAGAAAGTTCGCACTAGCTACAAAGATAAGAGGATTTTGTGGGTGTAAAAGACGAATAGAGATCATACTTCGTTATAAAAAGCGAATTCGGATATTTGAAGAATTTATCATAGTGTTTTAAACAGACGCATGTGTGAATATATATAACGGTGATACACATGGTTTGGTTATGAACATGTTATACTACATATAATATATTTTATCTCTACTCTTATAAAAAACAGAGTTGTTGATGATGGTGTGCCTGCCAGCCTGCAATATAGGCCGTTCGATTTATATCTGATGGATAGGAAGGAAACTATGGCAATTTTGAAAAAAGATACCCACACGCCTCTCCATATTTGCAAATTAGGCCTCCCCTTGATTATGTTGATGTTTTGTGGAACGCATGGGCATCTTGTTAGTACTACGTATAATATATAGAACATTGATTATAATTTGGGCTAATGTGTGGCTTTTGCAGCTCAGGTCTAAATACTTGGCATAATGTAGGGGGCGGGGCACTATACTTTGTGTGATAAACATGGTGTACGTATGGAACATGGTTTAGATTATGAATATATAGTTAGTATATCAAATGTACTATTATTTGGAATCAACATCAAGTGTCTTCAAAAAATAAAATTCGAGTTCATGTAGTACACATAGTTCATATATATCTCTATAGTAATCATGTGGTGTGTTATTAAGGTAATACACGAATGATGGTTGAAGTTGGCAACAATCATGATTGTAGATTCTTATTGAAATAGAGAAACGAATTCAAATTCAGTTCGAATTGCAGCGGTAGTATAGACATTTGGAATGCACTAAAATGTTAGTATGAGTAGGTTACATGCATTATACAGCAAGCGACAAAAATTAATTGGACATAACATGGATTCATACTCCCTCCTTCCATCTATATAGGGTGTAATGCATTTTTAAGACTGCCTTTGACTATTGACAAGATTAATAGTACATGACATACACAATTTGAAAATTATATCATTGAAAGCTCCTTTCACACACGAATTTAATGGTGTGCTTTGTGTAAGTTGCATGCCATATATTGTTGCTCTAATATTTGGTCAAAGTTAGCATCGAAAAGCGCATTAGGACCTATTTAGATGGAAGGAGGGAGTAGCTTTGAATAGCATTTGTATAGTAAAATGGGGCAAGACTCTCTCTTTGTGTGGTGTGAATAGTTTTTTTTCATTTTCTTTTTGGTTGAGGGAAGTGCGAATTGATTTGGTACGTACAAGTACAATATTACACGTTAGGCTTGTCCCTAAAATTCAACCCGCACCTTGTTATATCCCAAAAATTCAGATCTCATGCTTCGTAAACTAGCGCCTTCACAACCTGCGCCTTGCTATCCTGAAATTACAACGCGCGCGAAAACTCCCTCCAGCTGCCAAATCCCGACACGTGAAATCCCCTTTCTAACCCTGAGCCGAAAGGGCTGCTAGTTCAAATCGGTGGGGGGTACTTTTGTAACACACCATACATTTTGGACAAGCGCGTCCCTTAGTCATGGTTCACCCCCTCCCATCGCCTCCTTTTTGCCATTCGAAATCCCAGGCCGCCATAACCTCCCCGCTCTAGCCGCGAAACCCCACCTCCTCCATCCGCCACCTCACCGCTGCCCAGCCGAAGCCTCTTCCCTGACGACATCGTCCACCGCAACATCTCGACGTCCCTCATCCACCTCCCCGGATGAGGATCCGTCGTCCATCTCGTTGTCCCGTCGGTTCAGCCGCCCCGTCCTCCACCTCCAAGGAGCTGCTCCGATGATCGCCTCATCTATCACGGTTGCTCCATCCCCACAACGCCGCCTTAACCTGCTCCATTGGAACCACAACATCCTCACCGACTCCTCGGACGAAGTTGAGGCCTACTCAGCGCCACCAAAGAGGTTGTACACTCATCTCATCACACCTTCTCCTTAACTCAACCTCCGGGCGCCGACGGTGCTCCATCCTGCACCCCCATGGAGCGGCTACCTTGAAGCCGGCGCCGCGGGCGACATCTCCAAGGCGGCTCTCCCCCAGTGTGATGCCCCTTCGGCGGCGGCGGCCATACAAGCCGGATCTACTGCTGCTGCTCCGGCTCTGGGGCCGGCGGTTCGGCCGGTGGTGGCTTGCGCTTCGTCCGGTGGTGGATGGCGGCTCTGGGGGTGCAGGTTGAAGATGAACTGTAGGCCCTCCCTAAACTACATGTCAAGTGCCTCTCTGCTACCATTGCATTCAGTTACGACAGTAACATTCAGATTCCACAATAAATTTCAGTTTTGACAGTTAAGTTCAGAGTCAACAGTTTTTACCTCATCTGTTGTAGTCAGGTGGTTTTTGGTGATGTAAAATTTACATATATTTTACATCATCTATTGGAGATGCTATTAGAATCCCACTTGAGATTGACGATGTCTGTCTTTTGCTGCTTCAGCCTTGAGGTCTTATGGCTCACCGAAGTTGCTCCAATGATAGAACGATCCATCACAATAGAGCAGTGCCCTGGACGCCGTCTATAGATTCCTCAGATCTTCCTCTACACCTCCGACAGCCACCTCTGCCTCAACTGCTTCAGCGACCAACCCAATGATGCTGAGGTCGACACGGCTACGGCAAAGAGGTTGTACACTTGTTGCATCACTTATTACTATACATTCATGTCGATCCATTAGGGCTATTTTGGTTCAATGGAAAAACATATCAATAGGGAATTTTCCAATGGCACTCTACTATTCAATTATTCATGCATTTTGCTGAAAGGAATGAAGCAAAACATCCACCTAGACCTACTTTTCAAAATCCTATGCATGAAAACAAGACCAAGTGCATTAGTGGCAGAATAACATTCTAACTATACACGCTTTCAAATTTTTTTGACTATGAACAGTATGGTAGAACCCCACTGCAATTTTTATTAATAATGATAAAGTAACAAGGTTCTAAGGGTGGCTTGAGCTAAGCCCCCAAACAAAAGGAAAACAAAAGAAAAGAAAAGAAAAAAAGTAAACTGAGAAAAACCTAAAAGAGTTTAAATTACAACACAGACTCTAACCAAGCAGAGAACTGCCTGCCAAATTTCTATTTCATTCTATACTTGAGTAGTTTCAACTCCTCCTTGAAGATGAATTTCCATCCTTGAAATGTGGGTTCAATATTTTCAAAAATCTTATTGTTTCTGGTTATCCAAATAGCCCAAGATCCCAATATAATGATGCGGGGACACCGAATCATAAGTCATGATCACCGATTGCACGTGTACAGTGATCCTAGAGATCAATGCTCACTGAACACACAGAAGCTGAATAACAAGAGTCTTACATCCATACATACCGTTTTACACCAATCACGACCATTATGGTCAAGTCTTGAATATATCATCGCGGCGGAAAACTTCATCGATAACTTGGACCCATGCCATCTGCCTTAACCCTACAGGCATTCTGACTGGGAAGCATCCTAGCTCGCACAATCGTCACCAAAGAACTCTTCAATATATCTTGTCTTTCATGCCTGTCTAATAAAATAACCAGTGGTAAGCCAATGAGTACTTTGAATGTACTCACAAGCAACCCAAGATTGATAACAAAATAATTATGCAAGGCTCTACTGCTGAATTGGCATTTTTGCTGAAAGCTAGTTTTTCTTATGCAAGTATTATCAACATTTATCAAGGACATGAATGTGTCTGCAACAAGTATCAGGAGGTTACAGACATCATCATTGAGAAAGAGTTATAAACAACTCATGCTCAAGCTCATTGTGACTTCCACACGAGTCACATAATCAATATCACCAAACTGTGTTGTTTTTCATAAACATATGGACATAGTCTAAGCAGCACCACCCAACTGTCCTTGACCGTGGACACGGCTATTCGAATAGTTTGACACTCTGCAGAGGTTGCACACTTTACCCACAAGATCCGGGAAGCTTTCGTGTCATCCATGATCCCACGGTACCTCAAGTACCCGGGGTAAGCACCCGATCACTACCTTTCCCTAGACGACACTAACATAGAGTCCACTCGATTGGTAGTAACCCCCGTGCCCAACATTTCACATCTTAAAATTGTGGAGCCTCGCTCCCATATTCATCACATACCACAAGCACAGGGGTACCAATGGTGTGTCCGGTGCCCTGTAAAAATAGTCATGGCCGCCCTACCTGACACGACCCGTCCCGAGAGAGCGCGACAATGACTCTCCCGTCACTAGTAATGCGGGCCCCCATGCTAGTATCAGCCTAAGTAATCAATAATGCCCCGTCCCATTAAGGGGTAGAGTGGTTGCACATATAGGGTTGGGACAGTCAACAAATCTTAAATCTAATCCGTTTTTTAAGTTTTTGAGTTATTTTCCTTGAACGACCGTGCTTTGTATGGAAAACCTGTGCACAGTGCTAAGCTAAGTTATTCTCGTAGCTAGCTGCACCCTTACTTTGTTTCGAGTCCGCTCAACAACTTAAGTGAGCTGCAACTAGTTGCGACAAGGTTGCTTGTCGGTAGCGACCCCGCCAGCAGGCTGCTGAAGTTCCGCACTCGGCGCTCGCGACAAGGGTGCCTGCACCGGCAAGTTTCCCTAGAAAGCGTAGGGCAGAACCATACAAAGCCAAGAGTCGAGTAAAGGAAGTAACACAGCAATTTTTTGCCTAAGATAGAGTTATATTACAAAGATAACTTGTCGCGCCTCTAATAGAGTGTTCCCATGACATGACTGGCAGCGACAAGAAAAGAAGAAAACGGACGGCCTAATCTACGCGACCGCCGTGAACCCTTTTGACCTCGTTCACCCTGTCCACAATGGGTGCGACGAGGGCCTTAAGTGTGTCAAGATCAGCGTCCGCCGGCAGCCTCTTGAGGACGTTGGTGAGGTTGAGGCCCGGATTGCAGAAGGCCACCTTCACCAACACTTTCTCTAGAACTCCGGCACAAATCGAGCGTGACTCGTCGGCCAACTGCTTTGGGATCCATTCCCGGAGTTGCTGGAGCGCCGCCGCCACGCCTTTGAAGAACAGAGTGAGCTTGGCGCTGGGTTGGAGGTTCTCGTCAGAGGAGTACCCGAAGCCTTCCACCCCCAATTGCACCAGCTCCTCTTTGATGACTGCAGCAATGTTCGCGAGGCCCTCCGTCCAGAGCGCCACAGTATCTTTGAGAAGATTCTGGGTTTCGGCGGCCCTCGCTAGCAGCGCCTCATTGGCCTTGATGTCCTTCTTCAAGCCCGCCTCCCGTTTCTTGGCGCCGTCCAACGTCTCCGTCAGGGTGGCCAGCTTCAGCTCCAGATCAACATTGGAATTCTTGGCGGCGTGCAGCTCTTTGCCCTTCTCAGAGAGTTGGCCCTGCAGCTCACCGTGGGCAAGGGCGTCCTTCTTGCGCTCCAGCTTGAGCGCGGCAAGCTCTTCGCCACCCACCTTAAGATCAGCCTCCAGCTGCGCCACCTTTACTTCCAATTCCTTCTTGGCGGTCTCGGCAGCCGCAGCCGCATCCTTTGCCTCTTGGAGTGACCCGCCAAGTACCCGTTCTCGCGCGGCAAGCTCCTCCTCGTGGCTGTCGAGGTTCACTTTCCGCTGATCCAGCTCGCCTTCTCGCACGTACAGCTTCTCGCCGGTAAGCCGCTGCTGCTCTTCAGCTTCGGCCTTCTCGAGGAGGAAGGCCTTCCGCTCTTCAGCAAGCTGCTCCCGCTCCTCCGCCAAGGCCCGGAGAGCTTCCTGGCGAAAACCCCGGAGCTCCTCCGTGCGCTTCTCTATATCCACGCTCGCTTTAGCGACGAGCGCTTCCCGGGACTCCAACTTGACTTGACGGGCGCGATAGAGCGCCAGCAGCCTCCGCAGCAGCCGCTCCTCCTCGGGCTCGTCACTGCTGCTTCCCGGCGCGTCAACGATCGACAACCCGGCGGAGGCAAGCACCTCCCCATCCAAAACTTCTCCTTCCACCGGCGCCTTGGAGCTTGACGCCCAAGGGAGCTTGATGAAGATGCCCTCGCCAGCCTTCAGATAGGCGCCGGGCTGGGGCTCCTCGGAGCCTGACGCTGCGGCAGCGGTGAAGGGATCGGCGGTCGGTGCAGCGCCTGACGCTCCTGCGGCCTCAGGGCCGTCAGTGCAATCGCCAGATCCCCCGCTAGCTTCCTCGGCGGCAGCCTTGGCGGCCTCTTCACCGGCAGGCACATCGGCACCAGCTCCGTCTTCGGCGGCCGCGGCATCATCAGTGTTGCCGCGCGCGTCCTCTCCGTCGCCCGCCTCGGTCTCCATCGGATCCACGGAGGGTGGACCTGACGACCGAAGAAGAATGAGAAGTCAAACAAGCACTCAAGAAGAAAAATCAACAGAAGAATACAAAGAAAGTTTCGGGCAGGAAGGATTACCTGTGCTGGGATCCGCTGTCATAAGCTCCTCCACCGGCGGATCGTTAGCGCTGTCCCTTGCCGGAGACTCCTCCCTTGCCGGAGGCTCCTCCCTTACCGGAGAACGCTCCCTTGCCGGGGAGTTCGCCCTTGGCGGCGTAGTCGAAGCAGACGACGAGTCAGAGGTGATCACCACGCCCTCCTGATGAAGCTATTCTGCTCCTGCACAAACAAACCAGTGATCAGACGTCAACAAAGGAAAAGAGCAACCACACGCACCCAGAAGCAGAAAGTGAACCATATGCTTACGCTGGGGGCTGCGCTGGGGGCTGCTCTGCGAAGTGATGGCCGGATCCGGCAAGGTGGTCTCGGGCGCGCCTCCTGTCGTCGCAATGGGCTCGTCCTCGATGATCACCACCTGAGCCTTGGCCCTCTTCACCGCCCTCTGGGCCAGAGTCCTGAAAAGGGAGAGTCCAGGGTGGGTCAGATCAGATGCAAGACAGAAATGGCAAGTTGAAGAACTACAAGAACAACAAGGGAATCTTACTCTTCTTCCTCTTCCTCGTCGGAGCTGAGCGTGGAGAGGTTGAAGTTCGGCCCACCTCCGGCGCGACGAGGTGGAGGGGTGGGATCCCTTGGCCGCTTGGCGGGGACTGCGGCGCCAGCCCGAGATGACCCTGCCCCAGTTGCCACTGCGGCGGGAGGCGCACCCGCGACAACCGTACTTGCCGCGGCGGAGCGCGTCGCGCGGCGCTGCGGCTGTTGACCAGCTTGCCGCCCTGCTGCGTCCCCGATCCTGCGGAGGCGCCTTCTTTGCTGCACTGGGGGCTGCGTACCGGGCCCTGTTCCCGGCAAGCTCCCCGGAGATGGCGGGCCGCTCGCACCCTCGGCGGGCTCACTCAACACGGCGTCGGGCGCGGCAAGCTCTTCTTCCTCTTCGGGCCACTCCCGCTCAGGAAGACTCATCGCCGATGCCGCGTCCGCTTCCTCCACCGTGAACCCAAATTCACCCGCGGCTGCGGCTGCCGCCGCCTCTTCCGCCCTGGTGGCGATGCGTTCCATCTCTTGATCGGTGGTGTCGCGGGTGAGGAGCTTCTTGTCGTCAGCATTGACCGCTACTTCCACTAGGCTGTCGAAGAACTGCTGCACAACGTCTCCGGCAGGCTCTTGCCAAGTTGGAGCGATCCCGTGCGAATCACACAACGGCATCATGGCGCAGATGCGGTCACGCGAGGAGTTGTTGCATAGAGGAACGACGCCTGCCGGCAACCTGAACCACTCGGGATGCTGTGGGTCGTGCTTGAATATCTCCTTGAGTATCCCGTCCAACTCTATGACGGTGAAATTGAAGTTGAGGCCTGGGCGCAACCTAATGATATCTGCCGGGCCTCCAAATTCCCAGGCGGGTCTCCCCCTCGCCTACAGAGGGGCGATGCGCCGGCGAAGGAAATCTGCGCCGACAGCTCCTACAGTCAGCTCGACAAGCCTGAGACGCAAGATCCGAATGGTGGCGATCTTCATCTTGTCGTCGTCCACGGACAGAGCGCTCCAGTCATTGCCACACACTACTGGGGCTTGGCGCAGGGCGGTGAACGGCTGCGGGCTCTCTTCTACAACCCAACACCAATCTGCTCTCCACTCGTCCCACTTGCTGCGGAGCTCCCCCTCCTGATAGGTCTCCTTCTTGCCGGCCCGCGAGATCCAGGCGATCCCGCCGGCAAGAGGTTCCCCTCTCTCAACACGAGGCATAAAGAAATTGCGGAAGAGAGCTACGTTGGGGTGGACTCCGACAAAGTTCTCGCATAGATGGGCGAAAACTTCCATGGTCAGAACGGTGTTGGGGGTGAAGTCAAGGAGGTGGAGTCCATAGGTGTTCATGACGTCGCAAAAAAAATCAGAGAATGGAGGGCAGAGCCCGCAGTAGAAGAACACGGCGAAGAAAGGATATCCGCCAACTGGAGCTGCTTGCGAGGCGACGGTAGAGATTACCTTCGTGCGCGGATGCGCCCGCGTCTCCGTCGACCAGAAGAGATAGTACCACTCCCTCAGCTCCTTCGCGGAGAGCTCGGGGGGGAAAGTGGCCCGCTCCTTCCGCAGCGCCTCAAGCCGCTGCGCTTCGGTCGACTTCACAGCTTTCGCGGTCGCGGCCTTCGTGGCCTTCCCCTTCCCGGGCTTCGGAGGCATGGCGGACACGGTGGGGGAGATCGACGGCGCCGGTGGTGGCGGCAGCGACGGGGGCGGAGCGCTGCTGTTTTTCAACTCTACAAGCGGAGGAGGGCGGCGGAGATTTCTGAGATTGCAGTAGCGAAGGGCGAAGGTGGGGGAAATGCCCCTGTTTCCCCTGCTTATAAAGAGGGACGGGGCGGACATTTCGGCCTTCCAAATAAACAACCACCCACGATCTCTCCCACGACTCCGCGATTGACGCGTGCCGTTACGGGGGGCGTGGTGGATACGGAGTTAGATTCGGCATAACCCAGGCTCCGCGCGTGCCCGTGCCCTGTTTTGGGCCTGGCCCAACAGCGCTCGGCACCGTGTGTGGCCCAGGCCCGGGGGCTCCTATCGGTGTACTAGAGTAGGGGTACCCTAGTATCCCGAACTTGTGCATGGGCAGTTGCAGCGCCGCGTGGCAAGGCTTGCCGGACGACCGCCAGAGTCCTCTGTGGGTTCCTTTGGAGCCATTCAAGAACAAAGCATTCAAGATGAAGAGACAAAGCCCCGGAAAGAGGATCTTGCCGGGAAGAGACAAGGCCCCGGCAAGAGGAGCTTGCCGGGAAGACCAACCACGACACTTCAAGAAACTTGCCGCGATGCACCGCACGTCCCGGCAAGGTCCGGTGAGCGACAAGCTTCTGGACTCGACAAGACAACGACCCCGACAAGGTACTCGTCGGGGGTCCGCTGCCACTCTGTACCCATGCTCCAGCGCACCCACCCGCGTGTCGCCATGAGGCTTCCTCAGGGGCGCGTGGCGGGAGCCTGTGCAGCCAGGGGTACGCGGTGGCAAGCGGAGATGAAGAGAAGGCCATCGTGGCAAACGGTGGCGCTCTTAACGGTCACTTTTTGCACTGTTTATGCAACTCAGACGGGCATTCAATGATCTTGTCCCCTCCCGTCAGAGTTAGGTAGGGTGCACTGTGTCCACAGTAGCGGTAGTTGCACCTACCGCATCCTTTTCCATTTTTACCCTTCTAGTCTACGTTGCCACCTGTCGGTGACCCCTTGAAAGTATAAAAGGAGGCCCAAGCGCAACGTAGAAGGGGATCGGCTCATTCAAAACATCAGGAACACTCTCACGCTCGGTCTGGCAGCGTCCATCGCTCCTGAGCAAGAATTCAATACACACAAACAAGCAGCAGTAGGGTTTTACGCATCCGTGCGGCCCGAAGCTGGGTAAAACTGCTCGTGTGTACTGCCTCGATCCGCTCTTTGCGCGGCCTCCGCCCCCCTCCGAACCGAAAGGGGCCCGGTCCCCATAGGTGTTGGTGGATCAGTTTCCCCAACACTCATGTTATTCATGTCCTCCTAACCCTCGAGAGGTAACAAAAATCATACATGTCAACTATCCCCAAACTCATGTGTATGGCTATCCCTATGTAAAAGTCCATGGGTGGAATATACAAGCTTACAAGCTTGAATTAATCATGACAATCCAAGTGCTCAGCCTATCCTTCCAAGGTCCAATATAGTGCATCTCTATCCTAAGGAAACACGTCGTATGCCACTCCAAGATCTTGTTTCCTTCTTATGAGTCCACCCCAACAACCCATTAAGTTCCACCAATCACTAAACAATCCATTAATTCTACAAATCCAATGTCTATGGTGTTCCACCCGATCTTCTAATGTCCTTATAATACCCAAATACTTGAAAGGGCTATCTCTACTATAGTAAGTCCACCAATTTCCATTTATCATTGTCAAGTAAACTCCAAGGTCAGGCTTATATAGATCCCTAAGTATACTCCAACAATTAATCCAATCCCCTAGTTTATTGTCCACTGAGAAACATGGTATCATGTTCAAGATCATCAGTCTAAATCCAATTTACTCTAGGGTAACGAAAGTTATGCTACTCAATCCACATGATCCCACCAAGTTCATCTACCAATATGGAAACCTCGTACTCCACCAAAGAGTGTCGGATACTTCCTCAAGGTTACTAGTATAGCTCCATCAAGTCATTTGTCCTTTATTCCTATATCCTCAAACTGGTCTTTCCTATGGCATCGTCAATTCTTGTG
Source organism: Triticum aestivum (assembly GCF_018294505.1). NCBI lineage: Eukaryota > Viridiplantae > Streptophyta > Magnoliopsida > Poales > Poaceae > Triticum > Triticum aestivum. The sequence goes on from NC_057801.1 coordinate 621,838,384, forward strand.
CTATATTAGGATGACAATGTGCTTGCTCATTACGTCCACTAGTTCCATATAATGAACCCAGTGTTGTGCAAGGTTACGGGGCTTAACTGGTTCTCTTTCAATTCTGTGGGTTAAGAACATGGTTAAGGATTCAAGCTGGGGCATCTTGTGGAGTCTCGAAGGTCTAGGGATGGGCTTTTAATCTTGAGGAGTAAACATATCTCTACGGGGTTGCACTTGGCCGAGGAGGCTATAGCAAAAGTCTTCAGCGTTAGTTGGTTGTCGAAGTAGAATCCTTGGTGTACCTTTTCTTGTCGGTCTTCAGCTGAGGAGAGAGAGATGAGAGGGAAAATAGCATAGAGGAGGGGGATGCCTAAAGGGGGTTCTATAGTGCAAGTGCAAACAACAAGTGCCGAAAGGGCCAAACACAAGCATTAAGATAAGGAAGGTGATATAGTCACATACTTGTTGCCTAGGGAAAAAAGCGACTGATATCAAAACACAAACAAATAAAAAACAAGCAACGCACAATCATGGTTCTATTGGAACCATCATATGGACTCGATTGCGCATAGGGGGTACACGACTCATCCTATCCTAGGGGTCCTCGGATTCAGTAGTCGTGCTTTGCTCCTTGCCTCGTGCAGTCTTCTAGGTTTTCCTCAGGTGTTGCTACGTCTCTTGTAGTTGTTTGATGAAACAATCCCGGTTGAGCTTGAAGAGTTTTCAACAACTTCTCGCTTGTTGAAGTGATGGGGTGAAGGTGGCTCCTCGTACCTGGCATTGACTTGGTCTCCTCTTGTCTTCTAAATCATGACGATCCCTTTTGCCTTCTAAGGTGTTGAGGGTACCAGGTAGGCATCCTTTACGTAATGACGCCAACAAGGCATAATAGAGGTTCAATCTGTCGGACACATTGTTGACAATATCGTCACCGAGAGCGGGGGATGAAGAGAATCCATTTCCTGCTCACTATAGTGAGGCGGACCAAATGGCAAGGTTCTCATCCACCGGTGGTTGCCGACACAACAATGATAAGGACAGGGTTGCTCTACTAGCGATGTATATCATGATCTTGCATACCCTATGCCCCGGTCATCATAGGCCAAGGTTGCATAATCCTGGGGCAATTTCAAAGGCGTCACCATTCTATGGGTCTTCATGTCCTCATTCCTCGGGGGTGTATCTTCTGATGGCATCGTCTTGTTGTGGTGTTGCCAATCTTGTGTTCAGAAGAGGTGGGTGAGTGTCTGGCAAGGCGTCTTCCTTCTAGATTATCCACGAGGATTACAAGGAATCCAGTGGTCAGGGGCATAAGGATTCTAGCGACCATTTTAAATTTTGAAGGGGAAGAGATCAATAAGGAAGGTATATATTAGTTTTCAAAAAACTGAGAAGGGGGAAGAGAAGTATAGATAGTTCTACAAAATTAGTAATAGTTCTGAAAATAGTTTTACCCTAACTAACGACCATGCTAACTAAGGCTTCCTACAGTCAGGATGGCTCTGATACCAACTCTGTGGGGACCCCGACCCATAAGTCGTGATCACCGATTGCACGTGTACAGTGATCCCAGAGATCAATGCTCACTGAACACATAGAAGCTGAATAACAAGAGTCTTATATCCATACATACCGTTTTACACCAATCATGACCATTATGGTCAAGTCTTGAATATATCATCGCAGCGGAAAACTTCGTCGGTAACTTGGACCCATGCCATCTGCCTTAACCCTACAAGCATTCTGACTGGGAAGCGTCCTAGCTCGCACGATCGTCAGCAAAGATCTCTTCAATATATCTTGTCTTTCATGCTTGGCCAATAAAATAACCAGTGGCAAGCTAATGAGTACTTTGAATGTACTCGCAAGCAACCCAAGAGTGATAACAAAATAATTGTGCAAGGCTCTACTGCTGAATTGTCATTTTTGCGGAAAGCTAATTTTTCTTATGCAAGTATGATCAACATTTATCAAGGACATGAATGTGTATGCAACAAGTATCAGGAGGTTACAGACATCATCATCGAGAAAGAGTTATAAACAAATCATGCTCAAGCTCATTGTGACTTCCACACGAGTCACATAATCAATATCACCAAACTGTGTTGTTTTTCAGAAACATATGGACATAGTCTAAGCAGCACCACCCAACTGTCCTTGACCGTGGACACGGCTATTCGAATAGTTTGACACTCTGCAGAGGTTGCGCACTTTACCCACAAGATCCGGGAAGCTTTCGTGTCATCCACGATCCTATGGTACCGCAAGTACCCGGGGTAAGAACCCGATCACTACCTTTCGCTAGACGACACTAACATAGAGTCCACTCGATTGGTAGTAACCCCCGTGCCCAACATTTCACATCTTAAAATTGTGGAGCCTCGCTCCCATATTCATCACATACCACAAGCACGGGTACCAATAGTGTGTCCGGTGCCCTATACAAATAGTCATGGCCGCCCTACCTGGCACGACCCCGTCCCAAGAGAGCACAACAATGACTCTCCCATCACTAGTAATGCGGGGCCCCACGCTAGTATCAGCCTAAGTAATCAATAATGCCCCGTCCCATAAAGGGGTAGAGTGGTTGCACATATAGGGTTGGGACAGTCAACAAATCTTAAATCTATTCCGTCTCTTTGTAAACGACACTTTCATCAAGCCTCGGTACACTACCTCTCCACCAAGTAGTGACCTAGTTCATCATCATCTCCCAGGGGCATTAGTGGCACCCACTGGGCTATTTGCAAGTATGTCAAACCACACTTGTTCCTTCCTATGCATAACCTTGACCCATTTTGCTCAGCCAACAACCATAGCATATTTGTACAACCCACCAACACAACTCTAAACAAGGATAGAGTCATGAACAATGCAACTATCAACGGGGTATGCAACGAAGGCAAACCTAGTAAGGTTGCAATTCAAGATATCATGCATTCAACAATCACGGAAAGAAATGTTACTATGATAAAAAAGGGTTCATCATGGTCAAAGGGCTGCTTGCCTGGTTCATCAGAGTCTTCAATTCTTCTGGTCCTTCTCCAGGTACTCCGTCTACTTCGTGTACTAATGTCGGGATTAATCATAATTAGCAACACGACAAGGCAGAAAATAAAAGTGCTCTAAAAATATGAAGTTGACTTTTCTAGGACTTCTCTGGTTTCATTGGGATTGGATCAGTGAATATTTTTGAACATTTCAATATGTTGGAAACAAGGGATTTAATGGATCTCCAATTGTCTACAGAATGCCTTTTTATAAAAACGAGTAAAAGTACCCATTAAATCAGGCATGATTTTAGAAACATTTAGAAATTTGTTTCACTGGATTTGAAGTTGAAATGAATATAATATGGATTTTTCAAGTGGACTTATGTGGATAAATGACCTTTTTAAAGGGTCCAGTGAAAACCAAGCATAGTAAAAATGTTCACTATGCCTCATTAAATAGATATTGATTTATGGAGTCTCTGGAAATTTGAATCATCAAATTTGAATGTAATATGAATATTTGGGAGATTTTATAAGTTTTAGGAAAAAGAAAAAGACAAAGGAGGGGGGGTTTATACCTATACTGTGCAATCGGTGCAACATAGCGCTGCAGCGCACTGGGCCGGCCCAACGGCTCGGCCACGTGGGCGACAGGGCGACATCGAAGGTGGATTCGGCGAAGCCATTTCCACTTAAACGGGCGGGGGCCCCCCGCTAGGTCACCGACGCGCGGGACCCAACACTCAGGCCGTCGCCCACCTCCCGCTCGAACGGAGCAGAGGCAAGGGAGGCGAGGCAGAGCGGGCGCCAGTGTTCCCCCGACGGTCCCGGCTACCTCCGGCGACGCCCAACACATCGGCGGGTTTAGGAGGACACGCCGCATCCGGAGAAGTGCGCCACGACCTCGGAGGCGGTCGGCAGTGAGCGCAACGACGGCCGTGGCGGAGTCCAGCGAGGGAGAAGATGAGAACGGCGATGCGGCGAGGGATGGGTCGAAATGGAGCCCGGGGTGGACCAGCGATGGTGAGGAGAGGGTGCTGGAATGTCTAGGGGAGAGAGAGAGGGGTCGAGGCCTGCAAATTTAAGTAGCGGCCGGCGGCTCGGCTCCGGCCTAGGAGGAGGATGGAGGGCACGAGAGAGAGAGAGAGAGGGTTGGTCCGGGGGTGCATGGGAGGGAGAGAGAGCCAAAGGAGTAGAGAGGGGGATTGGGGGTGGCCTTAAATAGAAGGGGCAAGGTGCACCGTGGGGTTGGGCACCGGCGAGGCCGTAGCCGTCGCTGGAGGCCAAGGATGCTCACTCGAGCGTGTCTGGGGTCCTTGTGGGAGTGGCCTACAACCAGGGAAAGGAAGAGAGAGAGTGGGGGAGGGCTAGAGGTGCCGCGCATGTGAGGCCGCTCATTGGAGTTCTCAGGCAGTCGGTGCACGTGCGAGAGGAGGCAGCAGGAGGGAGAGAGAGGAGGGGGACCAGACCGTGGCGTGTCGCGGATGCCGAGGCACCTCGACTAGCACGAGGGGGAGGATCGAGGTGGTCGAGGGACGCGGTGTCAATGCTCGGGTGCTCTGCCAGGTGCTCTAGAGAACGACTTTGGCCGGCATGGCATGCCTTTTTGCGGAATGGGCGTGGCCACTTGTGTCTGGAAGCTGTCGGAGGAAGTAAACAATGGGAAAGTGGCATTGGATGCCCTGGCGAGCCAGTAGAGGAGAGAAGGGGTGGATAGAGAGTGAAAATGTTGCTTCCCAGAGAAGAAAAGTGGATCCCTGCCCCCCTTCATCATTGCCTCTCGGGCAGGGAAGCACACTAGAGGTAGAGGGGGACTAGGAGGGGTTTTGGTAAAAATGAGAACTCATGGAGAATAGTGGAAGGGGTTAAAACATGCATTTTGAAATTCTGCCAGAGGGTGTTTGATGGTGGTTTGGGCAAGAAGATGAACTCCTCTTGTCATGAGGCTTGACAAGGTCAAATGGTATGATAAAATAAGAGGTTCCACCAATATTGAGTCCATTTGGTCAAAGTTTCCAATGCAACTTTTGTAGACCCTAGAAATCAACAGAAATGGACTTCCCAAGGTTTATTCATGCAAATCTATTCTCCTTGATGCACCGCTTGGTGTAGTGTCATCATTTGAGGTTCTGAACATGTCCTCAAAAGTTGAGATCAAAAGGAGAAAGTTGCCAATGTAGAGTTGTTCAAATTTGGTTCTGGACAAGAAGGGTTTTGGGCACTTTAATTAAGTTAACTTGTTCTCCAACTTGTGCTACCTGGTCTAGATGATTTATTAGACCATTTTAGCCTGTGGACCAAGCTTGAGAGTATCTGGACAAGTTTGCTAATGCAAAGTTGTTCAAACTTGGAAAAAGGGCAGAAATGGTTTTGAGAGGGTTTCATGGGGTTATCCTATTCTCCATGACATGAGACTTGGCAAGATCATCAAATATGTCATATGTGACATGCTAGAATATAATTTTCTTGGAATTTTAGAGAATATTCCCTTTGTAAATATTTCAAAAGCTTGAAATATCCAGGAAGGGTTTTTGAAGGATTTGACCAATATTTTGAACATGACCATGTGTTGAAACCCTTCTATATGGACAATATATGTCCACTGGGTTTCCCTAAATTTTCACAAATATTTTTAAAGCCTTAAAAATAATTTTAACCTATTAAAGACCATTTCTGGCCTAAAGAAAAAGCCTTTAAATAAAATAGGAAAATTACTTTTCAAATTATATTTTTGTGGTTTATGGGAGTCCTATATCTAATAGGTTTCAAATATACTCTTTGAAATATTTTTCATACCCCAAATCACGTACTTGTAGTGCCACCTCAAGTTTTGGAAAACTAAATTTAGAAAAATACTTTTTGGCCAAATTATTTTTATAATAAAATTCTATATTGTACTATACACATGGCATGATCATTAGGTAGAAGTTTTGGATCAAGGGGAAGGAGTATAAGAGTTGGAGGATTTATTTGATTTTTAGAGCACTTGCAAGCAACACACAAAATCCAATCAAGGCAAAGTCCAAAACACTCAATTTTTTTGTCAAACCACATTTTATCATTATTTATCACTTTAAGTGTTGTGCCATAAAAATCAGGGTGTGACAAATGATTTCCACAAAGAATGGGCAATTGAGCTTATCCTTGAGATCTTGAAATGCTTCTAGGACTGAAAGGTTTGGAGTTCTTGTGGGACAGATAAAGTCCCAGCATTGTTGTGCAAACGGGCATCCCCAAAAAAGATGGTGTAGAGTTTCTTTCTGTAGACAGTCCCTTACTGCAGAGTTATAAACTTCAAGCTCAAAGTTTTTCCTTCTTAACAGGTTTCTTGTGTTGACTCTGTCATGTAACAGCATCCAGAAGAAAACTTTGTGCTTAGGCTGACAAGTGCTCTTCCAAATCCAATTGAAGTGAGTTGGAGTTTGCTTGTATCCAATCAGCACATTGTATGCTTTAATGGAAGAGTAAAATTCATTCCCCCAGATGTAACTCCAAGTATCCAAAGCATCTATGAACTCAGATTGTCTCAATGAAATGCAAATGTCCTCCATTTTTTAGAACTCTTCATAAGCCTGTGTTGTCAGTGGCAGATGGAATATGTCTTGGAGATATTCAGTATGCACCACCTGATTTACACTTATTGTAGGGTTCTTGACAAAAGAATGCAAGTGATGGAACTTTTGCTTTAGTACTGTTTAGTGCCATAAATCATCCCAGAATAATGCACTTTTTCCATCACCCACATTACATCTTGCAATTGATTTGAACTGATCAATGAGTGTCAGATTTGATTTCCACCGGAAGGAACCAATCATAGTGTCTCCAGGAAGTTTTCCATCACTGTAATAAATTTCCCAAATCAGTTTTACCCATGGTACATCATGTCTGTTGAAGAATTTGTAAAGATTTTTCACGAGAAAGGTTCTGTTGTGGGTGTAAATGTCTAGAACTCCAATACCTCCTTGATTTTTTGGCCTGCGAATAGTGTGCCATGCAACCATTGCTGGTCTCTTGTCTTCCATATCAGGACTTCTCCAAAGACAGTGTCTCAAATATTTTATAATTTGTTTCTTAATTGTGATTGGAATGTCCAAGTAGGTCATGAAGAATACTGACAGAGATGTAAGCACTAATGTTACCAGGAGTAGCCTTGCTGCCTGTGTCATGAAAGATGAAATCCCTGCCAGTCTTTTTGCTATCCTGTTAACCAGAGGTAAGCATTGCTCCACAGTTGGCTTGTAAATTCCCAATGGCAATCCTAGATAAGTGAATGGAAATTGCCCTCTAGCACACTAAAGAGTGTTTGTATAAAGATCTACTCTTTCTTGTGCAATATTGACAGGCACCAAGATTGATTTGGCATAATTTACCTTAAGACCAGTTGAAGATGCAAAAGTGTTTAATAGAGCTTTGAGGCAAATGAGATGTCTTGCATCAGCTTGCATAATAAGCAGAGTGTCATCAACATACTGGACTATTGGGAAGTCAGGGTAGGAATTGATTTGCAGAGGAGAAGTGATTAGATTCAATCTCATGGCTTTGTTGAGTATGTATTGCAAAAGATCTGCAGCCAGCACGAATATTAGTGGGGAGTATGGATCCCCCTGTCTTACTCCTCTTCTGATATAGAATTTCTTCCCAAGCACACCATTTAAGAGTACAACTGAAGATGCAGATGATAATAGTAATTGCATCCAAGAAATCCACTTCTCACCAAAACCATTTGCTCTAAAGATATCAATTATTGCTTTATGTTCAATAGTGTCAAAGGCTTTTTCAAAGTCCAACTTGATAACCAACATCTCCGTCACGCCCAATATGCGACCCTATCCAAAAGGAACTCGAAGGTCCCACCAAGGATAGACCCGCATATTGGAACGCTTTTGCAAGGTGGATATCATTACATCAACATTACACAATATATGGGGATACATACAAGAGGCATACAATGCCGCATGAATACAACAATACATCATACATAAGATCAACATCCGACTACGGATGAATCACAAACAAAAACTCAAACGACATCCACCCTGCTAGCCCAGGCTGCCGACCTGGAACCTATCCCCTGATCGAAGAAGAAGCAGAAGAAGAACTCCAATACAAGAAAACATCGCTCTCGCGTCATGAACATCATGAAACCTGTACCTGCAACTGTTGTTGTAGTAATCTGTGAGCCACGAGGACTCAGCACTCCCATTACCATGGGTTTCAAGACTAGCAAAGCTTAAAGGGAAAGAAAGGGGTAAAGTGGTGAGGTTGCAGCAGCGACTAAGCATATATGGTGGCTAGCATATGCAAATAAGAGCGAGAAGAGAGCAAGCAGAACGGTCGTCAACTAGTAATGATCAAGAAGTGATCCTGAACTCCTACTTACGTAAAACATAACCCAGAAACCGTATTCACTTCCCGGACTCCGCTGAAAAGAGACCATCACGGCTACACACGCGGTTGATGCGTTTTAATTTGTATCTGGTGTCAAGTTATCTACAACCGGACATTAACAAATTCCCATCTGCCTATAACTGCAGGCACGGCTTTCGAAAGATTATACCCTGCAGGGGTGTCCCAACTTAGCCCATGATAAGCTCTCGCGATCAACGAAGGATATACCTTCTCCCAGGAAGACCCGATCAGACTCGGAATCCCGGTTTACAAGACATTTCGACAATGGTAAAACAAGACCAGCAAAGCCTCCCGCTGTGCCGACAAATCCCGATAGTAGCTACACATATCTCGTTCTTAGGGCACACCAGATGAGCCAGACGTCGGGTTGGCATAGACCCTGGTTGCCCAGGGGGCGCCGGACATCGCTCGGTTTGGACCAACACTTAGACAAGCATTGGCCTGGGGGGGCTAAAATAAAGATGACCCTCGGGTTGGCCGACCCAAGGGAAAGGTATAGGTGTTTGTGAGGCAAATGGTAAAACCAAGGTTGGGCCTTGCTGGAGGAGTTCTATTTAAAGCGAACTATCAAGGGGGTCCCATAAATCACCCGACCGTGTAAGGAACGCAAAATCCGGGAACATAACACCGATATGACGGAAACTAGGGCGGCAAGAGTGGAACAAAACACCAGGCAAAAGGCCGAGCCTTCCACCCTTTACCAAATATATAGATGCATTAATAATATAAGAGATATTGTGATATCCCAACAAAATCCTGTCCACCATGGAGAAATCTTCAACTTCACCTGCAACTAGCAACGCTATAAGAGGGGCTGAGCAAAAGCGGTAACATAGCCAAACAACGGTTTGCATAGGAAAGGTGTCAAAGGTTAGAGGTTCATGGCAATATGGGAGGCTTGATGAGCAAAAGATAGGTAACGCAGCATAGCGATAGAACGAAGCAACTAGCATAGCAATGATAGTAGTGAGATCCAGGGTAGCGGTCATCTTGCCTGAAATCCCGCAAGGAAGAAGAACGAGTCCATGAAGAAGACGAACGGATGAAGCTGAACCAAGCGTAGACGAACGAATCCTCACGATCGCAACGAAACAGGAACTATCGAAAAGAAGCACACAACATGCTAAACACACCACACATAGACAAGAAATGATGCACAACAAGCATGATGCATGACAAAGCTACATGAAGCTACTCATGGAATGAGATGATACAAACAAGAGCAACACATCAAGGCAAGTTTAAATGAGGCCGGGAACAACATATAACAATTCCGGTAAGTCCTCATATTCAAGTTTCTAAATTGATCCAGATCTGACTAAACATTATGTTCAAGTTGTTAAACAGCAAGTTAAGATGCACAAAGATGATCTACACGAGATTCTAGTCAAGTTACATATAAAGTTCATTTAGTTCGGAACTACGGCCTAGAAGATATGAGCAAAACAAGTTAAACATGGCATTGATGCAAAATGCACCCAAACATCAAGCAAACACCTCAAAACATGGATGCAACATGATAATATGGAACTACATGCAATTCTAAGCAAGTTTCATATAGAGCACACTCAAAACGGAGCAACGGTTCAACACACACACACTATACAAGTTATAGCAACAATCTGTCCAAAACAGCAACTAGGCATATTGCAAGCATCAAAACAATAAGCTACAACATCTCATCATGAAAACAAAAGGCATGGACATGATGTACAGGTAAAGCATAACAAAACATGAACACTGAGCTATCTCCAGAAATCACTAGAACATGCTCAAACACACATGGCAAGATTGCAAATAATAACAGTTCAGACTTTGCAGAAAATAACATCAGGTTGCAATGTTTAGAGCTATCAAACAACATGTTGCAGGAACTCATAATGGCAAACAAAGGCATGGCATGAATCTACTAATTGCATAGAACAAAAGTCCTTTACTGACCATAAGCCAAAAAGGATCAGAAAATATGATGGCACCAACGTAAACATGGCAAGTTATATTACAGATTCATACATGGCAGGAACAGAATTATGAAGGCATGTAGATGAGCTTGTACCACTCACCATAGAGCAATACATGGCATGGAAAGGAAACCAACAGTAAGAAGGCATATTTGTGAAGCTAAGCATGGCAAGAGCAAGTCCATAGGGTGCATAGAACAGTAGCAACAATCATGGCAACAACTGAACTTAATGTTAACAGGCTGAAATCAACATTATCAAGCAACTTTGGAGCAAGATATGAACAAGCTACAACAAGCTATAAATGCAACCAAGGACATGGATTGATAGAGCATGACATGTGGAACAAAAGATATTTAGTGAACATCTCCAGATTATGCATAGAATGATTTGTAGCAGCAGGTTTACATAGCATCACGAAATAATAGATTCTGCCTAGCAAAACAGCAACATCAAGTACACTACTTAACAAGCTCGATTCACTCACCACAAGTCATTGCATGACAAGATAAGCATAGCATCAGCAATAAGACATGTTTGTAAAACAAACCAAGGCAAGAACAAGTTCATAGCATGCAAGGATCCACTACAACAACCTTGGCAAAATTGAATAACATGTAAACAATCTGCCAGGAAACATTTTGAAGCAAAAGTAGAGCACGAAAATGACATTCTGGACTACTCCATAATTGCAACCAGGGGCAAGAATGGATAGACAAAAACCATATGTTCAAAACACCCTTACTGAAGTATCTCAAAATATGCATGGATCTCTCTGTAGCATCATGTTTACATGGCATCAAAATAACAGCAGAACAGAGTCTAAAATCAGCAACATCATGATGCCTACTTTGCATGCTTGTGCTAGTCACCACATTGATCAGAAAAATACATGGTAAGCACCTCTATAAAGAAGACATAGCATATATCAAAACACATGTAAACATCAACCTCATAGGATGCACACATCAATCATGGCAAAAAAGACAAAAGAGCTAGTTCTGTTAACAGACAGCAGAAAACATTATGAAGCACTCTTGCAACGATGATTCAGGCATCAAGATGAGCTTAAATGAACATGATGCGATGGAAGGTAATGATGTACTCGTTGAGACGAACAATTTTACATATTACACGCACGAAACAGAGCTACGGATGCAGAGATACAATGCGATGAACATGGCATGATTATTACACAGATCTGGGACTTAGACAAATTTTATGCAAAAATAAGAGCAAGCACAATATAACTGTTCTACGCACGGGCGAGATTTAGGGGGGCTGCTCACCACTGGGCTGGCCCAGGAAGGAAGAGGCAGGCCGGGCGACGAGGAGCTAGGCCGGACCCTGCTTGCGGGATGGACCGTGAGGCCCACGCCGGCGGCGGCGGGAGTGGATCAAGCGGGCGAGGCCGCGCCCGATCCCGAGCAGGACGGCGGCGGCGGCGGATCCCGGCGCCGCTCCGGCGAGCGTGGGACGAGGCGGGACAGAGACTGGGGCCGACGGCGGTCGGTGGGGAGGCCAGAGCGGGCGGCAACGGCGGTAGGCGGCGGAGGGCGGATCCACGGGCGGCGGAGCGCGGCTTCTCCGGCGGCGGCGTACCGGAGCTCGGCGGCGGAAGACGGCACGGAGGCGAAGGTCGGCGGGGTCGGGCGCCATCGGGCGCGGGGGCGAGGCGCCCGGGCAGCGGCGGGGGCTGCGCCCAGATCTGGCCTGGGGCGGGCCGGCCTCTGGCCCCGGCGGGCCGCGGGCGGCGGAGGAGAGAGAGGGCGCGAGCGAGGGCGACGTGGCGGCGGGGGATTGGGCGCGGCGGCGGGGAAGGTGACGTGGCAAAGCCGGATTGGCTGCAACGACGTGGCTGAGGGCGACGAACACGTCCAGCGGCGCACGGACATGTCCGGCGGGCGAGAGGGAGGTTAGAATAGGATTTCATCCGTGAAAATGGAAGGGGAGGGCCTTTATATAGGTAGAGGGAGCTAGGAGAGTCCAAATGAGGAGCGGTTTTCGGCCAGGAGATCGTGATCGAACGACCGAGAGCATGGAGGGGAGTTTGCTGGGTTTGGTGGGCTGTGGGAAGAGGTGTTGGGCTGCAAGACGAAAGGGGCTCTGCGGGCTACGCGGTTAACCGTTGGAGTATCAAACGACCTCCAAATGGCACGGAACTTGACAGGCGGTCTACCGGTGATGTACCAAGGCCGCTTGGCAAACCTTGGGCCATTCCGAGAAAGTTTAATCACCCGCTCACAACGAGAGACAAAAGGGGAATGCTAGAGGGCATAGGAGTGCCGGATTGCAAAACGGACAACGGGGAAAATGCTCAGATGCATGAGACATACACGTATGCAATGCAATGCACATGATGACATGATAAAATGCTACACACAAGCAAATGACATGGCAACGACGGCGAATAACGGGAAGACACCTGGCGCATCAAATCCGGGGCGTTACAATCTCCTCATTTGATTTATGGCATTGATGAATGTACTCATAAGCCCGACCTAAACAATCTTGAATCACTCTGTCTTTGAGGAAACCATACTGGTTAATGTGCACCTTTTGATAGATAACTCTCTGCAATCTATTGGCCAGCAGTCTTGTGATGATTTTAAGCACATAATTGAGAAATGCAATAGGCCTAAAGTCATTTGGAATCATTGGAACTTCTTTCTTGGGGATCAGAGTGATATAAGCGGTGTTTATACTCTCCAAATCAACAGCACCAACATGAAAAGCCATGATGAGATCATTAATATCTTATTTTATAATATCCTAGCAATTTCTGATAAACTCATTGTTAAAACCATCAGGACCTGGAGATTTATCAGCTGGCAAGTTTTTAACTACATCATCAATTTCCTGTTGAGTAAAAGGTGTTTCCAACTCCAAGAACACATGAGGGTATACTTGTTGATCATAAAGGTCATGTAAGTCAAAATGCATTGTATGTCCAGTAGATTGCCCCAGTCTCTTTATAGAAGCCTCCCACAAAATGGCTGCTTTTCCATCATGATCAGTGACCTCAACATGATCCTCATTGATGAGCATTGCAATTTTATTGTGCCTATGATCGATTGTAGCTTTTGTATGGAAAAATTTAGTATTCTCATCCCCAAATTTAACTCCTTTGATCTTGCCCCTTTGCTTCCAATAGATTTTTGGTTGTTAAGTACTGTTATCAGAGTATCCTTAAGGATTGTTCTACAATTCTTTTCAAACACAGACAAGTTTCTGAATTCCTCAATAAAGTCCCAGAAGAAGATGCATTCATTTAGTTCCTCAATCTGTTTCCTCATACAAGACAAGCTTTTAGCCCATGGCTTTAAATCTCTTCTAAGATTTTTGAACTTAGCAGTTATCTTTTTAGCATGATCTGGAAAACCCACTGGGATGTTCCAAGAAGCCTGAACCACCTGTTTGAATGAGCTGTGCTTGAGCCAGTAGTTTTCAAATCTGAAGATCTTTGATTTTGGAATGGATGTGCCAATTTTTATCATGCAGGGCAAATGATCTGAGCTTGGTTTTGCCAGAGGCAAAGCAGTGGAGTCAGGATAACTAGTCATCCAAGCAGCTGAAGTAAAAAACCAGTCCAATTTTTCAAGCAATGGGTTGTCTTGCATGTTGCTCCAACTGTATTTCCTTCCTTTCAATGGAAGTTCAATCAGCCCCAGGTGTCTTATAGTTTCATTAAACAATAGCATCTCATTAACATCTCCACTATAGGTTTGTTTCTGTCCTCAGGTGACCTTATGAAGTTGAAATCTCCCATGATAATCCAGTCTACATCAGTTGTCATTTGAATATTACCAAACCAATAAATTCCACCTTATCTTCATGATTGCAAGGACCATAAATGTTTGTGATAATCTAGGTCTTGGATGAAGTATTGCAAGTAAATTGAATTGACAATGAGAACTTATTTTGAAAGATCATTTCACCTGAGAACAAAGCTCCATTCCAAGTTGTTAGAATCCCTCCAGAAGCCCTAATGGAAGGCAAAAATTCAAATTTATTAAATCTTTGAGGACAAGTTCTGTATATATGCTAGGTCAAAAGAATCTCTTTTCGTTTCTTGGATGCAAAGGATCCCAACTGCACTTTCCTCCACTTTCTGTTTAATTGCCAGTCACTTTTCTGAAGCATTAATCCCTCTAACATTCCAGTTTAAAATGTTCCAGGATCTATTGTTATTCATTATTTAACAAAAGATTTCTATTTCTAATACCAAAGTCCATCCTTTGGCAAAAGTCACAAGCTGTTGGATTTCTGATTAGCAGATCAGGACTAAGGCAAGTGCAACAACTGAGTAATATTTGAAGGATATCTAGGCAGGCCACAACATCAACATCATAGTGGAAGCAAATTGAACTGGCATTACAAATAGAGTGCAACTTAGCATAACCATTGCTTTCAATGGGATCATCAGTCCAACTGACATAACAGTCCAGAAAAGGATCATCATGCAAAAGAGGCCACTCTAGGCAAACATCCATAGCATTACAATGTCTGACATGCAGCATAGGAACATATATGGAATAGACAACCCACATAGCAGTACAAAAGAGCTCTCTAGCAGTTTGTAGGTAACTAAAAGTCATGATCCTCTTCATTTTTGGAGTTGTTGGCCTCCTCTTCAGTGGCTTTGGACACCTTAGCCACATCCTCATGTCCTTTTTTTTGGCTTCTTAGCCAACTTTTCATGCAGCTCCTCCTCAGCCACCTTGCAGAAAGATTTTGTCAGGTTCTTAACCACTTTATTAGAAAGGACAGGAGGTATAACATTACATGGAAGGCATGATTTAGTATCACAAGATTTTCTTCTATACCAATTATTCTCTTTCCTAATCCTGTCACTTCTCCTTACCTCAGTTTCAACCAGAGGTTCTTTGTCTCTTCTTTTCCCGGAGATAGCCTCTCCCATTGGCAGCAGCATGATTCTGTTATGAGACACCTGCATTAAAGGACTGCATGTTCCAGTTGAGGAGTGAGCAGCTGGACTAACTCCCTCATTTTTATGCCTCCACCTAGCATAAAGTCGTTACAAGTGGGTGCCTGGGAAGTAGCACATTTATCAGGAATATGAAACTGCATAGTATCTTCAGATTCACAGTTTGCAGTCAGTAATTTCCACAAATCTGATTTCAATAAGTGCATTGTCCATCCAAATTTATCTGGAGTCAATAATAAGTGGATGATGAAATTGAACCAACTTACAGGAATCTCAATCTTGAAAGTGCTAACATCACCCTGAGTTGCAGGTGCAAAGTGTTAAATCCACAGTCCAAGTCCTTCTTCAGAGATTAAGTGTGCACCATTAATAACATCGCAAGCATGTGATTCAGCAAGTGAATGAACATCAAACATGTGATTAAACTCATAAGGAATACCTCTTTTAATGGTGTCTGTTGAGGTGCCCACTTGTGGAATTGGAACATCTTCTTTGCCTTTGTCAAGTTGGACTGAACAAGTGTTATGAGCAACCAGGATTTCCTCTGAGGTAGTGTTGACAAGCTTAGTTTCTTCTGTAATCTCATTGGCAGAAACAGTTAGATGCAAACCATTATGTTCAGCAGATTGAATGCCATCCTCTTGTGATAGAGCAACCTGGTCTGCACTAGGTAGTATGTTATTGTTCTCTTCGGCAATTGGTGGTAGATCACCAATAATGTGCTCTGCTGGTTCACCATTGTTCTGCTATACAGCCACTAGAGGGTGATCATGCTCAGCATTGTTTTCAGTTACCTGCAATTCCTCTTCTTCTTCCACTGCATTGTAGGCTAAAGCAATATTTAATAGACCCATGCCCATTTGCTGAACTCCTTGATTAACTTCCTCACTAGCAGAATGAGTGATTGAGAAAATCCCATCTGACAGAGAAACTGTGGTGGTAACACTGCTGTTAGGAGCTCCATCTTCAGGTACTACATGTATTTCTACTTGCTCCTGTAGTGGAATCACTTGGTTTAGTTGAAGAAAAGCCCAGTGCTGATCCTGATCCTCTTGTTCCTCCTGTTCTTCCCAAGCATCCCAGTCCTCATTCTGAGCATGAATGTTGTGCACATGCAGTGTTTGAAAACCAGGGAAGTCATTAGCATGTTGTGGTACTGGGTGTGGATCTACACCTTCTGGAGGGATTGGGTCCTCATCAGCAGGCCCTCCTCCCAACAGTTCTTCAAGTAAAACCTCCACTGAGCTTGTCCAAGATTGCTCCTCAAACTGTTCCCCTTTTGACCACCTGATACTTTTGGGTATCTCAATGAGATCAGTAACCCTTGCTTTAACTAGGATCTTTCCTCTAAGTGCATCCTCTCTTTCCCAACTAATAATTCTGCCCCACTTGGAGATTGTCGCAGCAATATCTTTAGTATTGCAAAAACCAAACGGAATCCCCACAAATAGAAGCCAGCAAGTCATGTTGAAATTCATACGCCGCCAATTCCTGCCCTCGTTATGCTTGGAAAAAGAGATGAAGACGTCTCCAAAAGCATGCAGACTCTTCCTAATGAGTCTGTCTCGATCATGGACATGCACAAACTGAACATAAGCTTCTCCAAAAGGATAGGGCTGGATTTCCTAAACCCTACTTGCTCCACACCTTGAAGAAACTCTTCAAGCACTTCACGAACATTGGGGGAAAATACCTCATTAGGGTGCGGGTGGATGGAGGGTATTGCCCAATCTTCATGTCTTCTTGGCTGATGCAGAAGAATGGCTCTGCAAACCCCCGTTCTTCTAGCACTTCTTGAATCTGAAAACCGTGCAGGACGAAAGGATGTGGGTCGATTGGGATGTTGGCCATTGCAGTCGGCTTCAACGATGAGACGACTAACGCCCTCACCGGCGACGCACTCTGCCCAGGCGAGCTTGTTGAGGCAGCAGCATAGGAGGGAGCAGAGTTGGTAAGTGTAGTGGAATGCGAGGAGGCAGGCATCGGTATCGGTTGGAAATTGAGAAAGGTCCTTGACCAGCTCTAGAAAACTAGTAGCCTGCCTAATCTGTGGCGCTGGCCCAACACAATGAAACCAGGCCTCCACCTCCTCTTTGGCCCAAGCTTCTTCTGGTGGGCTCGGGAAAGATTGGAATTGTAAGAAAGGCCATAGCCCCGATAAATTCGGGACAGTGCAGAAGCGGGCCAAGTGACCGTTGGCCCCGCATGCAGGGCACATTACGTGTGATGCAACGAATCTACTTCGATCCACCGGAGGCTCAATTTGGGGTCTTGATTGCTCATGTGTTGATTGCGCTGGATTTAACTCCTGATTATTATCGTTATGAATGGGACCCGATAACCTCTCAAAGACCGATCTACCCTCTCTGGCCACCGCAGCGTAACTCCGGCGATCATCGCAGTGAGGCACGCCCGCCCTGCAATGTCTGCCCACAAGAGTCCATTCTCTCTCAAGCTTGGCATAATAAACGACTTCTTCTCTCAACCAGTTAGGTCCCCCAAAATTCCACAGACTAAACACCATCTCAAAATTCTTCTCCACAATTTTCCCAGCATTGTAAATCTCAAAACCCACTGACTTAGAAGCAACCGAGAACTTGAAAGATCTATCTCTTAAAAAACGAGCTCTAAAACCTTGGGCATAGCCCCCAAACATGGCACTGAGAGAAACACTAACCGTGTGAGCATCAAGTTTGAACGATGCCGTGTTGAAAGAAACCACCAAGATGAATTCCTTTTGACGAAAACCCAGGGAGAAAACCATCGGGTGCCCAAACTTGGTCCTCATTGACGCTTGGAACATCTTGCCATGATCAAAGTTGAGGGCAAAAGGATCCATGGAGCCATGGGATGTGGGCACCAGGGTCGGAGTGACCACCAGTGAGGGGTATGTGGTGGCCGCCGGGCCGGAGTGGCCATCGGCGTGGCTAGGAGGAGAGGCTAGGAGGCCGCCTGGGCTGGAGTGGCCACCGGCGCGGATAGGAGGAGAGGCTAGGAGGAGTGGCCTCAAGCAATTCAGTTCCCCACTGTAATCCTTAGTACATACGGTGGCACACTGACTTAGGCCAAATACAAGTGCCCAAAATATTTGAAATCGGTACACGCTTTCATATGGTTTCACTTTATTTTGGACATATTTCTTTGCATTCCTCTGCTCTTCCAATTCATGTAAACCAAACACCCAAGTTGACAGAAATCTTGTGTGTACAAATGCTCTGTTTACCGTGTGCATTCCTATCCTATTTCAGTGTTTTTTCCTATCCCTGCGTTTTTAGAATCATGCAAGCCAAATGAGGCCTTAAAGAATTACTTCAGTTACAGGTAGGTGTCGAAGGGAACTTTGTGTGGTTTGTCCTGCTCTTGCTGCGACGTCGTCCACCTCACCTGAGCTGCTCCATCGACAGAAGCATCCACCAAACCAGACATCACGAATCCTGACTGTCGTTTGCTGCCTCAGATCTCCTTCCCTGCCGCTGGCACCGACCACAACGACATCACCATCATCGACTCAGCATATGAACCCGAGGAGTACACGGGTCCACAAGAGTGGTCACACTCTTTTGTTTATGCTTATGTTATGCATTGCTTAAAATTACCTGCTACTTTATCGTCCTGTTCACCTCTTGGACTCTAAGTCAGGTCCAAATTAATGTTCAAACTTGAGTTCTAAATTAGTTGTTGGGCACATATCGAGGAAGCAATGAATAGTATCTCTGTCTAATAACTTGTTCACCTAGGGTATGCCTATGTTGTTCATCTTGGGTGGGAAACAAATAGTAAAGCAATCATCATCTGTCTTTTTATTAAATTAAAGCAATCATCAGCCTGCTATCATTATTTTTGGGTCCATCCACTGGTTGTTACCATCACTCTAAATTTCTACATGCTCTCCTTACACAATCTCACCATATTTTTTTCGTATGCATGTCAGATATTGTACACAGTCATGATGAACATGTAGAGAAAAAGAGAAGAGTTTTGTGTGGCAATACAATGTCATGCAGACATCACTCCATGGTGGGTTCAATGGCAAACCCTCTCCACCCCTCTCCAGATTGTAATCCAGAGGAACATATCTGTTCTGAGGCAGATTTAGACGCCGCTGACCACTCCTATTTACCCCCCCAAGGTGTTTGCTCTATCTTGCCATGACGATGTTAGTCATGTCATGCATATGTTGCCTTGCAGTGCCTACTTTTGACATCATATAAGTCATCTGCTTAGTTTAGACATGTTCTGTAATGCCACCTATTTAGTTTCTATATCATATATGGGAATTATGCAGTCTCATGTCTTTTAGGCAGCCATAATATATGTGAAATGTGCAATGTCATCCTGTTTAACCAGGCATCATATATTTGAATGATATCTTGCCCATCTGTTTCTTCATTACATTTCCTTTTGTTCGACAATGTTTGTACATTAAACTACTCTTCCTCTGAATCAGCCATTTGGGTGGGAGCTAGAAAAATCTGGAGTGAAAACAAGGCCTTCATAGCAGACAGCGCTACCTGTTGAAGCAGATCTCTTGTTGGGTCCCGATAGCTCCTCAGAGATGGACTCAGAGACAGATGACCAGTCCTATTCCCCCACCAAGGTGTATGCTCTAACTTGGCACGGTTATACTGCTCATATCATGCATATGGTGTCTTGCATTGCATATTTTAGACATCATATACACAATATTCAACACCATGTTCTTAGTTCAGACGTCATATCGAATGCCCTATGTTTGGCATATAAATCACATATGTGAATTAAATGATGCGATCCTGATTACTTAGATAACATGTAGGTGAATTATGTCATGCGATCATGTTTAGTTATTCATCATATCTTTGAATTATGTTATGCTTTGTTATCCAGTTTAGATATACATCATATATGTGAAATTATGTCATGCTATCCATTTTAGTTAAACAATATACATGTCAACTATTTCATGCCCTCTTTTTTCCACACTATCTATTGCACATGTCTCTCATACAATGTATGTACATTCAACTATGTTTCCTGTTTATCAGCCATTTGAATTGGAGTGGGTGATGCCAGTATCTAGCGGACTAAAAACACGGTCTTCAAATAAAATAGTGGTACCTCTTGGTGGAGATAGCACCCCGGTTGTACATGCACGAGAACCAGCCCTACCACACATAACCCAAACTCTCGCGGATTGTACCCCTACTGCGATGGACAGAGAACCAGCTTCACCCAATCTAACCCCAACCCCAGCAGATAGTAACCCAGTTCCTGTTGACACATCACCATCTCCACCATAGAGCTCCCAAACAAGAGCAGTTAGTAAGGCAGCTCTAGTGCCCAAAGGGCCAGTACTACCACGACAAACCCCAACTCCACTAGTTAGTATGTCTATTCCTGTGGAGGAAGCACATCCAGCTAGTCGTAGTTTAGCATCTATCACATTTGATGATGTTAAATCGTATGTGCGTATCTTCCCATCTTGGAAATATTATACTGAAGATGAAGGAAAATGCCAGTTGCAGGTGTTTGTCGAGGAGTTATGTGTAAGTAACGTTATTCATGGCAATTACTTTGCTTTGTCCCATACATCCTACCTCCATGATGGTTATAATACAGCAAATTTTCCCATTTTTCTCTATAGAGAAGGACCGATTTGGAAACTCAGGATGAGGTAACATGTGCTAATACCTCTGTTATCTTCAAGAATGCTTGGTGGCAGTATCAGAATTACCTGAAGAAAACATACTTCACCGGCAAAGAAACTCATCAAATTCCCTTGTGTTCTCCTGAGACACATTTACTGGATGATGACTGGGAACGCCTTGTTCTATACTGGTCCCGAACCAAGAATGTGGTAAGGTCTATGAGCTCATTTTTTTAAGCACTATATTCTTGTGTCGTATTGTACTCTGCTCATGTAGAACAAGTGCCTAAACCTGAAGAACAATTGTTCTAATTTAAGATTCCATTGCTATCATAGTTCAAAAAAGCGCTAGGCGTTAATTGTGCGTTGTGCCACCGCCTTGCGCTTTACTGACCAAAGTGCATGTTTATGCACAGTTATGCACAGATTAAGCATAGTTATGCGCAATGCATTTTGCCAATGCCTAGATCCTAGGCGTGCCTTTTTTAACTACCATTGCTATGGTGCATACAGCTTTGCTCTTGTATTACTGTATTTACTCATACAAACTATTTTTAAATTGAAGGATCCAATCGAAACTCCAATGGCAGAACATGTATGTTCACGCATGTTTCTTTAACAGGTTTGATCTTATCAATAGCTCTGTTGATTTCATTTTCATATGTGTATACAGTTGACTTCTCATATCATGCACATTACTAGCATCACAACAGAGCCAATAGTGTTGTTGTACATGTAGACCCGTGGTACCCATATGAAATCTTGTTGTGCCGTGTAGTTTCCCACGCTATGTATTCTTTCACTACTATTTTGTCTTGAAATATGATTTGAACCGTGTCTCTATTTTGATTTGGCAAGACAATATAGTGACCATAGGACATAGATATATGTTTGTTTGATGCTTTTATTATGTACTAGTACTTGGCAATAGAAGACTTGGTAGTTTAATCCTGTCCACCTTAGTAATGAATTACTTTACCGAAATGAGTTTCATATACTAGTACATGCTAAACCTATTATGTGTCTGCTTGTTTCTTCTTTTAGAATGCTGACAGAATATTGGGGAAGAGTGCCTTATTAAGAAATGGTGAAGGAAGTAATGCAGATAAGGTTCAGGATAGTGAGACATCCTTGTTGGTCTCCAACAAAGCTGATAAAATAGCTAAGGAAGACTATCTTGAAGACAGTGAGACAACCCCAAAGTCTTGTCTTGGTTTAGGGTTCGAGTTACTGGCCACTACCGCTTGCACAAGCTATTCAAACTCACTGTCTGAATTAGTTCGGTTTCTTGAGTCTCAACTACAAGCTAAAAGACATCAATCAACTATGCTGCGACAAGAAGCGGAAGGACTGCGGAAGTCCCTGGAGCATTCAAATGCATACTTTCTGGTGCAACAACAAGCGTTGGAGGATTTTAGCACCAAATAGGACAAAGCTAATAAGCTTGCTAAGCTTATTGCCAGCACGGTGGATACCCAGGATAACATTTCTTGAGCTATTCTGAAGTTGTTTCAGTTATGCTCTTGTTTTGCTGCTGCGTTTATTTGCACTGGTGGCCAATTTTGACGGCCAGTGTATGTAATATGCTGCTTTGTTCCCTATATTTGCACTGGTGGCGAACTTTGATGCCCAATGGATGTAATATGTGTAATAGCGGTAATAGGCTAGCGTTAATTGCTTGCTTATTTATTTCCTTATTGTCTTGTTTAGTTGTTTGCTTGTAGTCACTGCAGTTCTTTTTCTGTGTTTTTCTAGTGGCCACAATAACCTATTTTTGGTAACTAGGCCAAAATAATCATGGCAACACACAGACTGTTGTAACCATGGGCCTCCTGTGGGCCATATGATCCATGGGCCTTCTACGGGTCGTAGGATCCATTAGCCTTCTATACGGGTCGTAGGATCCATGGGCCTTCTACGGGCCGTAGGATCCATGGGCCTTCTACGGGCCATATGATCCATGGGCCTTCTACCGGCCGTACGATCCATGGGCCTTTTACGGGCTGTAGGATCCATGGGCCTTCTACGGGGCCTATCATCATTTCGCCAATCATGGGTTGTACTATTCATGGACCATAATGGGCCGTTAATAGGCCGTATTTGATAACTCTATGAAAACAGCCCAACGTTTTTTTACATGAAAACAACCCAACGTATTAACGGGCCACAAACGGGATGACTATCACCACAGGCTGAATTTGGCCCACAAGCAGAAAATGACAGTAACGGGCCGTAAGTAACCGAATGCTGGAAATGAGCCCAAGAATAAATGGGCCCTGAGAAGGCCGAAAGATAACTTGGGTTGGAAACGACCCAATGGAATAATGGCCCGTTAATGGGTATAAAGTGATACACTGTTCATTATGGGCCAGTTTCACCACGGGTCGTTAATGGGCCAAGAGTTACAAAGGGCCTCATATGGGCCAAAAGACGTCATGGGCCATAAATGGGCCAGAAGTTAAAATGGGCTGGAATCATATTGGACGACCCTGATGACGCTACTGGGCCTAATTTGGAGAGGTCGTAATGGGCCCTAGGTTAGCGGGCTGTAAATGGGCTATATGCAAATAGGCCGTTAACACGCTTTCCGTGGGCCGGCCCGACACCTTTTGACCAAGTCAAACGAGCTGACCTTTTCACAGGAATGGGCCTCTGTTGGGCCGTGCCATGTGTCGACGTATCATAGGAGCCTTGGGTCCAATGAGTGGATGACATCTGTCCCATCGATGAGCCGACACGTGTTTCCTCCAGCCAATGATGATTTTACACGTGGAAAATCCCCATTAGTCGGGGCTATTAACGGGTTATCGGATCCAAAACCAGACCCGATAGCTTAACGGCGTTCTGTTACGGTGGATGACATGTGTCGGTCACCCTTGACGAAAGCACTTCTGTGACGCGCGATTTATTGTCATGGAAGTGGACACTTCCGTGATGATAATTTTGGTAATGTCATGGAACACTTCTATGACAGCACATGTATGACTATGTTGATTCTGTCATAAAATCTTCAAGGATGTACATGCATGACAGAAAACGCGACCTACTGTGACAAACATGTATCATCATGGAAGTGTATATTTTCTGTAGTGAATGCATTGATTGGGGAGTTGTTTAATTTATCAAAGGATGTAGGGGTCATCTCATGTGTAACGAGTATCAATAGGTTTCTTCGAATATTATTTCATCTCTAGAGCTCACTTATTGTGCTTTGCAAGAAATGATCTTTAAGAATTAGTTTTTGAGTATCGATTGTTATACATGTTGGCTACAGATGACATGGCACTTTCCTATAGTCAACAGTTGGCTATACTATCAAGTATTAACCATGCCCTTATACACCTAGATGGAGGGATTAAATCAGGATGACTTGGAAGGGGGTAGAGGAGATGTAAGAAATGGTTCATCATAAGTCTTTCACCAAGACTGTAGTAAAAATTCATACATGGAAGATTCTAGACTAAACCATAAATTGGTACACTTTTATTCATGCACGATACTCCAATAGAGCAAGATCATGCATGGAAGTCTCCACATGCTTAGACAGCGGATAACATTGAGCGAAGATTAACGATTAACATTTAACTTGGTAATGCATATGTCTAGGTGAACCTCCTTGGAGTCCCCGTGCATCGTGTTGCGGGGTAAATCATACCATGCGTCTTCCATGTCCACATCGGCGGTAAAGTCCCAGCTCTGCACAGTCCTAGTCAGCATGATGGAGCCGGTGTCGCCGCCCACGTACCTCTGAGGGGTAGTAACAGTGAGCACGCACCCGTACATCGGCCTCGTGTCAGTGTCAGCGTCAGCGGCGTCACCCCTGATGCACACTACAGAGACGGGGTGGCGGCCTGCGCGGGCCTCGCCTGTGCCCACGATCAAGAGGAAGACGCTGACGTCCTCCTTCAAGACTAGCAGGCAGCGGTGATCCTCCAGTGACTCCAGCATGGTGAACGGGTAGCACATCTCATACTTGATGTTCTTAGCCAAGGGCCAGTAGTGACAACCGCACGCATCCGTGAGGTGATGCACGATGTCCGCCGGCGAGCCCCAAAACAGCATTAGGCACTCATATCAGTAGACGAAGGGCTCCTTGGAGGCATCGACCAGGCCATCCATGAAACGGGAGTGGTTTTAGGGGACGTTGCGCCAGTTGAATATATGTGCAAGTTACTGTCGGCGTTCTGGGAACGGGGGGTACCCAGACTTGCCTGCCTGCGGCCTGCAGCGTGGCTCAAGGAGTGGCCCAGTACGGCCCATCTTCGTTAACACAAGCTCAAGACCCTTGTGAGGGGCCAAGCCTCGCGGGGCAGACGACAGGAAGCTTCCTCAGGCGCAGCCTCGTCAGGCTGGCTCGCGAGGAGGCGGAGAGATCAAGGCGGGGTACCTCACGAGGTGCCCGTGACGCAAGCCATGACGAACGAAGCCAAGCGGGCGCCGTCCTGGGCAGTGTCCTTTTTTCCCCTTCGGTGCAAAGGGGGCAAGCGGAGGCCAAGGCATCAGGCAAAGGTTACCATTTCGGTGCAACAAGACCAAGACCAGCAGAACGGCAGGACAAAGGTCATCGTGGAGCCCAGGAAGGCGTCATCGTCATAGCCTTTGGCAGACGAGGACCAACTTTAGTCAGGATAAGTGTACTAGATGTTCCCCTTCAAAATGGCCAATTGTTGGCGCCCTTCCCGCTCAATATTTGGGAAGAGGACCAGGGCCTTGCTCTATAAATAGGGCTAGCCACCACAGTAGAGAGGGATCCAGATCCAATCCTTCCCAAGGGGCATCACCTCCGCAAGAACATCCCTCGCGAGGTTGTTCTTCCTTTGTATTGTTCATCATCAGCCCCTGAGGCAATCCACACACCACACACTGGAGTAGGGTATTACACCCCAATGGTGGCCTGAACCAGTATAAACCTTGTGTCCCTTGTGTTGTTCTTCGTGTAGCCTAGATCCTTTGCGAGGCGATGAGACGTGAGTTGGTAGGGGAGTGATCTCCGCGCGCACCCCAGAGTTCGAACCTTAAGGGTCTGCCAGAACCCGAAATCCGACATTTGGTGCGCCAGGTAGGGGTGCGCCGGAATCTTTCTTCCGCTGCCTCGCGTTCCGTCGCATCATCATCATCATGTCCCACGACCCGACGGGCAACCCCGACCCCTGGGTGGCCTGGCCCGCTAGCGCCGAGCCGCCCGCCCGGGGCGACCTCAACCTTGTGTCCCAGGCAGCCCACGCTCCGCAGGGCGCTCCGGGCCGTGGGCGACGCGGCCAGGCGTCGCCTGCTCTCACGCCGCGGCAGGTGCGTTCAACAGCAAGGGCTTCAAGCCACACCGCAACCACAACGCCGTACACCCGACGGGAACATGCGAATTCAAGGGCCGCGCTCACAGTGGCCCGAGAACTACTACGATGCAGGCTGCTGGAGGGTGGCCGCGACGTGCTACTGGAGCGGGTGGCAGAGCTCCTGAGCTCCGCCGCCATAGGGGCTCATCCCTTCTGCGCCTAGCTGCCACCCGAGGTCCAGAGCGGACCGTATGGAGGCCCCATACGCGCCCATGCAGCTCCGAGCGGGTTCCAAGACCTCCCCAGCGCTAACCTGGCCATCAGCACCGGGCGACCAGTAGTGCCGGCTCAACCTCCGACCGACGAAGGGGCATTCGCTGCGGCCCACGACCCCGGCGGACCACCACGCTACCACCCCCAAGACAGCACTTCGAGCAGGACTGCGTGGCACGTGGGGCACTACAATGAGGCATTCGGGGCGGCTGCCCCGGAAGCTTATGTGCCCCACATGGTAGATCAAGGGCGCGCACTAGAAGAAGACCATGGCTCGTTCCTTGGCCCAGGTTGGGGGGGAAGAGACACCGGAAGCTGAGCTCTTTTGGGAACCCCAGGAGGGCCTCGACGACCGCGCTGGTGGCAGCTACTATCGGGTACCGCTAATTCCTCAGAAGCAAGCTTAGGCTAACCATGGGTCACAGGAGGTACAGGTCGCCGCGGCAGATGGGTGCCCCAATCCAGCAGCCTCCTACCCCTCAGGAGGAGGGCACCAGGGGCTGCCGGAGAGGGACCGAGATCCGGCCTCACCCCCACGGCGCTCGGAGCAAGGCGTCCTCAGGAGATAGGCCCTCTGCCGGGGAGGTGCCCTAGGGCCTGCCCCCGGCGGATGACCCGTGGTCGTCGGGGGAACCGCGGGCGACCGCTCTATCCCATCGGCGGCGTCCTCGGTCTCCGGCCGTCCTCGATGGCAATAGAGTGTGGCGCAAGGCGGGGCCCTTGGCTGGCGATATGAAGCAAGGCTGGTACCTGTGAAGAAGGCCCAGTGCCCGTGAAGCTCGCCGCCCCGTGACACTCTCACGTAATAATGAGTGGGGCTGTACACGTCCCGGAGGCTCCGGAGAGCCGCCCTCGGGCCTCGGGGGCTCCTGCCCACGCCCAGTGGCAGCACTTAGCTCCACGCTGGTGAGAAGACGTCGAAGACTAGACTAGGTGCCGGACGCGTCTTTTTTGCTTTTTTGCCTTTCTCTTGGTTGTCGAGTTTCCTCGGTTTGAATTTAAGTTGGATTTGAGCTCGAGACTTGCGTGTGTTCGGGGAAGGGGTGTTTCGTCTCGTTCGAGCAATCTCTCGTGTTCTGGTTGCTGCTTTGCGTCCGGTCAGCGTCAACTGCCTCCCCTCGCAAGCCCCTCGCGAGTTGGGCCAGGCCAGGCACGTATGCAGCCCAGACTGCTGTCACTGCGCCCTCTCAGGAGGTTCTCGTTACAGGATCAGTGGGTCCACTCGGGAGGCACTCGGGGCACTGCAACCCCCGCAGGATCGCTCGGGGCCCATCCGGGCCAAAGGTAAACAAGTCAGCTATTCCATCGTGGGGCCAATGGCTCAGCATAAGCGTGCATGCAGCGTTATGTCTACAAGAACACTGACCGCAAACCTTTACACGAGGGGCTCCCCCTCCCAAAATGCTCTTACAATCTTCAGAGCCAAGCCCAACTGTTTTCACGCAGGGTAAATAGCGGAGGAGACGCGTGGTCAATCAGAAAAATCTCCCAATGCATCTTCAGGGGCACCTCCAGAGTCATCACTGGCGTCGCTGGCCTCACCATCACCCACGCCGTCGCCGTCATCGGTGTCTGGATCGTTCACCGCGCTGCCTTCATCGGCAGCCATGACCACGCCGTCATCATCAGTGGTGAAGGCCCTAACAAGGGCGCCCACATTGTCTTCCACCCAATGCGCCAGATCGCCCCAGATGGCCATGGATACCGGTGCGATGGCGGTGTCAAAATCAAAGTTGGGGTCCCTGTCCTGAAGATAACTGAAGACACGAGAGAAAGCACGTCCAAGCAGGGCATGGCTCCTCTCCTCCACAAGCCTGTCGGCCCTGCCTGACCGAGTCTCCAGGTGTGTCACAACATCTGTGAAGAACCGAAGGTTGCCGGCATAGTTAGTCACATGGGGCTCCCCAACAGCCGCCTCACAGATGTTGCCCAAGGCTGCGTTAGCCCTTTCCCGGAGCGCGCGGAGCATGGGGCCATGAACGTGCTCCCACGTCTACTGCTGACGTGTCTCGTCCTCGTTCCGCCGCGCAACGGCCTCAGCCTCATGAACCCTCTAATGAAGAAGGAGCACCTTGGCGCAGGAAGAAGCCAGTTCCGTCTGTGCTGCGCCTGCGCCAAGGGGGGCCCCGGAGGCATCCGCACGCCACGTCACTTCATCCAGCTTGGCCTTAAGGGTGGCGGTCCTGCCCTCCTCTTCGGCCCTGATCATCTCTAGCCTTCCTCCGTACTCGCGTTCAAGATTCGAGCGAGCCTCCGCCACGCGACGGTCAACCTCCTCTTGGACTCGGGTTTCCCGCGCGGTGACATCATCCTTCGCCTATGCCACCAGGCGCTCCCTTGTCTCCAACCGCTTGAGATCAAGGTGCGCTCAGCAGCCTCCAGCGCCAGCACCTCCTCACGTCTCTGGAGCTCCGCCTGGTCGATGGAAGCCCCCTTCAGCGACTCAAGGGCTGCCTGACGCAGCTCCACTTGCTGCTCCAGGGAGTTGCTCCAGGCCTAGAGCTCCCACGCACGTTCCTCTGCAGCCTTGCACCGACGGTCTGCCTCCTGAGCCTCCTGGACGGCTTGGGAGCAGACATCCTGAGAAGCCGCCAGCGACACTTCGGCCTTCGCTTTGTAAAGGTCACGCTGATGACGTGCAAGGACGACGACTACCTTCAGCTTGCGCCTCTCCTCAGCAAGGCACAGGCCTTCGGCCTTAAGGCGCGCGTCCTCGCCGGCAAGCTTCGCGCCGAGCTGGCTCACTGCATCAGCCGCCCTCTGAAGAAACTCTTGGCGAAGGGCGCGGCGCTCCCGAGCGCGCCCGAGCATGTCTCCGGTGTCATCCTCCGCCGCTGGCGAACACGGAGGGCCCTGAGGTGGCGTGTCCCCTTCCCTTGAGAGGCTGGGGGCTGGCGCCCCAACGATTGCCGGACGGGCCCTGCCAGGAATCCAACCCGACGCCGGTCCACTCCCAAAAGGGGAACTCAAGGCCGACCTCAGCCAGTCACCACCCATGACCATGGGAGAAGCTCGGGGCAGCCTGGCTGTGCCCCAGGAGAGCTCGCGAAGGAGGGGCATGAGGCACGCAGGGTCAAGATGCTCTGCCGGACGGCTCATGTCTCCGACCAGCCCCACGGCAAGAGCGGTACTCGAGCTCGGGGCGCTCAAAATCGGTGAAGAGGGCGAAGCTTGAGGGGATGGCTCCTCAGCCGCCTCCATGAACTCTGCGGGAAGGGCCCTGAAAGGCAATGGTCAGCCGAAGCAACGGGAAAGTAAGGAACCAAGAAAGGAGAAGACTTACTCGTCGATGGCAAAGTACTTCCTGTGCTTCAATAGGCGGCAGGGGTGATCATCGCCACCCAAGGCTTCCTTCATCTTTCCGAGGGCCTCGAAGTCCATTCGGAAGCGGCCTAGGCGCTCGATGCAAGGGTCTGCCTATGGCATGGAGCAGGCGTCAGGGTGGTCAGTGCAAGGGGAATCGGCTTGGAGGACGCCACCAGGCGGCGCCTCGTGAGCCACGGCCGGGGCCTCAGAAGCCCCAGCCTCAGGAGTCGAAGGCCGCGACTCCTCGCCTACTGCTGCCCCAGGACAGGCTTTGGGAGATGCCACCTCTAGGGCTCCGTGCGGCGTCACCCTCTCGACATCACCCCCTTCGGCTCCCGACGGTTCCCGTCTCCCTGCTCCATCACCTGAGACGGAGTCACTTGGGACGACCGAAAGGGCAATCACAACGACGGGATTCTCGCGGGGCCCCGTGAGGCCAGCCGGGCGCAGCCCCCACTCGTCAAAGCTGGGCATCTGCTTCACAAAGTCGGCCCTGCCCGAGCAAAGATACAATAGGGCAGCCCCTTGCCGAAGGCTGCCTGGGGAAGGATCACCAGTCAGGATCATAAGGACCTTCCTCAGCACTTCGGGTGCCAGGTCTTCCTCCTAGAGCCTCATGCTGTCTTCATGTCCCACAAAGGCCCACATCCGACGGGAATGACGTTGGAGAGGAGCAATGTAGCGCTAAAGGTACTCCTTCACCACCTTGGGCGCCGTCACATCGAGCTCCCTTAAGTTCCCGAAGCGACGCCAGACGAAGGCGAGCCGGGGGCTCGTGAGCATCTCATGGCCCCAACCCGAGTTGGGGACAGTGGGTAAGGTCGGGTGCGAGAGCAGGGGCAGGGCACTCCGACATCCACGTACAGCCACCGCCCTCGGAACCCAGCCGCAGGAGGAGGAAGGCTGAAGTCGACCCCTGACGCAGCCGTCTCCGGCACAGCGAGAAAGCTCATGCACCCCGAGCATTGAGTGGGGTCGCTCAGGTGCAAAGAGAAGAAATGGTGCAGCAGGGCAATTGAAGGAGGAATGCCCACCATTGCCTCGCAAACAAAGGTGAAAACGGCAAGAAGAGTAATGGATTTGGGACCCAAGTGCATCATCTGGATCTGATAATGGGAGAGTACATCATTGAAGAAATAGGAAAAGGGGGGAACCAGGCCCGCCCAAAGGGCATCGGCGAAGAATCGGACCTTGGTGAATACTCTATCGAAGGAGGAGTGAGATGCAGGCCAGACCATCGTCCTCCCGCACTCGTTAAAGATGGTGGCGAGGGCAGAGCTGACCTTGTCCAAGGCTTCTGGATTTAGTATGATCGACCGATCGATGGCAGGAGCCGCCGACGGCGGTGAGCGGGGTGAAGGCGCGGGCTTCTTCCCCCTCTCCTTCTTCATCGGTGCCATGGTGATGGGAAGGGGGAAGAGTTCGAGGTTGGATTGGAAGCATAGGCTGTAGTTCAAGGGGGGGGAAGAACAGGAGACACGCGAATGGCGAAAAGGGGAATGACTGTGTGCAACCACGGGTCCGCCTAGCCGGGTGCGTAATGATGGGCGTGGGGAAGTGGGGACGCCCATGTCCAATCAAACGCCACACATCGCCCAAGGCCGCAGGCTGTTGGGGCCCGCGGCGCTTCGCACTTGCCCCTTCGCTTCTCTGCCAAGCCAAGTCCGGGCGCGCCTTTGGCCCGGGGGCTACTGTCGGCGTTCTGGGAAAGGGGGTACCTAGACTTGCCTGCCTGCCGCCTGTAGCGTGGCTCAAGGAGTGGCCCAGTATGGCCCATCTTCGTCAACACAAGCTCAAGACCCTCGTGAGGGGCCAAGCCTCGCGGGGCGGACGACAGGAAGCTTCCTCAGGCGTAGCCTCGTCAGGCTGGCTCGCGAGGAGGCGGAGAGATCATGGCGGGGTACCTCACGAGGTGCCCGTGACGCAAGCCATGACGACCAAAGCCAGGCGGGCGCCAGGCGGGCGCCGGCCTGGGCAGTGTCCTTGTTTCCCCTTCGGTGCAAAGGGGGCAAGCGCAGGCCAAGGCATCAGGCAAAGGTTACCATTTCGGTGCAATAAGACCAAGACCAGCAGAACGGTAGGACGGAGGTCATCGTGGAGCCCAGGAAGGCGGTCAGAGCCTTTGGCAGGCGAGGACCAACTTTAGTCAGGATAAGTGTACTAGATGTTCCCCTTCAAAATGGCCAATTGTTGGCGCCCTTCCCGCTCAATATTTGGGAAGAGGACCCGGGCCTTGGTCTATAAATAGGGCTAGCCACCACAGTAGAGAGGGATCCGGATCCAATCCTTCCCAAGAGGCATCACCTCCGCAAGAACATCCCTCGCGAGGCTGTTCTTCCTTTGTATTGTTCATCATCAGCCCCTGAGGCAATAAACACACCACACACTGGAGTAGGGTATTACACCACAATGGTGGCCTGAACCAGTATAAACCTTGCGTCCCTTGTGTTGTTCTTCGTGTAGCCTAGATCCTTTGCAAGGCAACGAGACATGAGTTGGTAGGGAGTGATCTCCGCGCGCACCCCAGAGCTCGAACCTTAAGGGTCTGTCGGAACCCGAAATCCGACAATTACTACGAGATTTAATCCGAATAAGCACAAAATAAATCATGACGGCTATAATAGAGATTAAACTAATCATGTGGACTAGCATAGTAGATGAACAGATAGAACCTAGTATACAGAGTAGAAACATGAATTCTACCACGATTTCGAATAGGAAGGAGAGAAACACATACAGTGTAACGGGAGCAGCACCGGTGGCGTTGAGGTTGTCGCCCATGTCGTGCAGGAATAGGTTGCCGAGGTCAGAGAATAAGTTGTTGTCGGTGAAGTCGTGGCTGCAAGCAGTCGCGAGAGTGCACTCCCCAAATTTCAATAGTGCCCGCCGAATGGAGCGCATGAGGGAGTGGCTGTAGGGGACGTTGCGGTCGTCGAATGGAGCGCAGGAGTAGCACATGAAGCAGTAGATGGTGCTCCTCCCTAAGTCTCTATCTCTATCTCTACTACTCTTCTTTGTTTTTATAACAAATCGAATAGTACTGCACCATCCGATGCACGCTCGGCTGAACACGCCTCCTCGCCTCCATCATCGCCAACTGAGTCTTTTATAGGAGTAGGAGTAGAGAAAAAACCGAGTTGGTGATGATGGTGTGCCGTGCAATGCACGGGCATCTTGCTATTTTTTTTGCATATAATTCCAAACACCATGTAGACACGGTCTTTGACCATTTTACAACTATGTTAGTGTCATTGTTAGTGGTCAGCCGGTGCAAGTTATAGCCCCGGGTGTTTTAACCTTTTTTAGTAATGATATCTGGCGTTTGTTCGCCACGAGCTCAATCCTGGCGAATCCCACGCAACTGCCATGTCTCCCAGCAAACATTTGCTGGGGATTGGGTTTACCATCGATGGCGGTTCATAGTCGTTCCACGCTCGGGCATTGAAGTTTGTGACTATTTTAGATTAGAATATACTACTCCTCCGGTGCTAGTAGAGCAGAGTCCTACTCCACTACTACTCTACTCAAGCAAGTTAGGGCATAGTAGTAGGTACTGTAGGGAGTAGCAGTACTGTGATCACTCAAGCAAGTTGTCTGGCATCGATATGACCCTACGTTGCTGGTATGTGTCTTGTAAGTCAAGCGGCATGTTGTAGTCATCATCACTTGTTCACTTCCTGCAGCACATATTCGCTTCTCCATCTTTGTTCGCACATAATCTTATCCAATCTTCCATCCCCGCTAAGGCGCCACCCCCCTCGTCTGAAACCCAAGAACTAACAATGGCAGAACCGAGCAGTGTCCGCTGAAAGAGTGGATGGAATTTGCTCCCCATAGAGGTAATCAAGCTCATTGTTTCGCATGTGGACAATCTCAGTACCATGCCGCTCGCCGCATGCTTGTCGGGGCTGTACCGTTTACTCAAAGCCCTCGGGCTAGAGCTTTTTAAGCCAGCTCCTTGCTTGCTGATGCCACCTGATCTTCAGAAATGGCGTGTCACACATCATAATGATCGTATGGTGGCGAGCATCAACCCCCTTGACTGCGATCCGATCCCCGTCACCCTCAACTACATTAACGGTATGTACTGGTTCGGCATGAACACGTCTTGGATGGTGCTCGTCAACGGTCGCGGAAGCTGAATGCTCGTGGAGGTCTACACGCGACGATTGACCCCCCTTCCTTCGATTAACACTGCACTGCTTTGGCACCGCGGCCCAGTATACTCGGAATCTTACAGTAGCCAACATGATACCAAGTTTGATTTGCTCAAGGTTGTAATCTGCCAAGTGGCCACAAGATCTGCGAATTATAAGGACTTCAGGATAATTGCGTTCTTCAACCGCGGTCTCGCCTATCTGACAGGTCACTGTGATAAGTGGATAAATCTGCACGTCCATCGCATGATCATACATCCTCCATGGTTCTCTGATGCCAATGAACACAAGGGCTTAATTTATGTTGTCGACTCCTTCTATGGCTGGACGTATTGCTGGCCTACTCCAGTCATCGCTACAAACGGCTGTTACAGCAGTATGTTACTTTCCTATGATATCATGATGGCTTGCTTATATTACTGTCAACATTTACTGAAAAAATATTAATGCTCATAACATGTTGTTCTTAAGATTGACTACATTAAGAGCCCTTTTTTATTTGACTCCAACTTGATATGATGTTGTAGGCCGCCTGGTGTACCTACCCTTCCTAATCCTAGAACCTTTCAAAGAAAAGCGTCATGGCATTTGCAAGTGGTTCCTGGCTCGATCAGATGACGGTGAATGATTAATAATCGTTCACACGTACCGGACGTGTTGTTTCGTGGAATACAATCACAGTCACTGCAAGGTCATTGAGCAGGATCCCAGCTTCTCTGGGCCTTCACAAATTTTTGACTGGAGGCTGGTAAGTAGCCTTGGTACACGTTCTCTATTTGTCGGATTGAATTATCCGATTAACCAGGAGATAACCGACGGCAAGGATCATGATGGCAGCGCGGTTTCGTTCATCAAGCAAAAATATGTGTACACAGTGTACCATGCATCTCTGCATGCACCATACCCTAATATGTGTTGCCATGCTCTACAGCACAATGTAGGAGAGAGGGTCGCAAGTAACAGAATTCGACCTGCTTGTTGGAGTTTCCCCCGTCAGGCACCCATCTGGTTCAAGCCGTCAGCCAATCTCCATAGCTTAATAAATAGTAATGTCTAACTGAGCCAGTTAGTTAGATGTGTACACTTGGTGTAGTAGAATCTTTATTTAGTTTGATGCATAAACTTGTTCTTTTTTGGTAGCCCTTTTGTAATGATAGCTGATGTTTGGTTTGGAACAGAGAGTTGCGTCTTTACTCTTCTGGCCTGCTTACTGCTTCTGTTGCACCCCCAGCCCTGGTTGCTACTGCTGTTGTTTTCAATGTACAATCAGTAGTATATTTTGTCTGTTGGTTGAATAAATGTTTTGTTAGAACGACAAACACAATGTTTTGGAAGTCGTTGCATGGTCTGATCCTTTAGTGCCCCGTACCTTACATAGCGCATACTATTTTTGGTACGGAACACATTTTCCACTTGTTGATAACATGCAACCCACTGATGAAGGCCCAATTGAGGAGCCCATAATTAACTGGAAGGGAGGCTCTCACATGAATCTGGCCCAGGTACATGCTCATGGTCCCCTAAACATAAATAAGTAAATAAATACCCCTACAAAATAAGTAAATAAATAAATAAAGCTAAATGCTCATGCGCCAGTTCTTTAAATTCACGATTTAACAGGAGGATATTATTCCTATGATAGTGTCGTTACATTCAGTCGATATTATTCTTAGGCATAGATAGCGGCCAGTGTTCTTTCTCCCAGCATTTTCCTCCTGCAACCAGCGGACCCATGCAAATCATAGTCAATGTCGTAAATAGTTCCGGTCCATTTTTAGTTTTCAATAAGAATGCCCAACCCAGCCCAACACATTGGCGACAACACTTTATCCTCCGCCTTGGTGCGCTCGCCGTGGTGCCGCCGTCCGGCCCTGTCAACATAGTTTTTTTTGAAACAGTCCCTGTCAACATAGTGAATCAGGAGAGGACTGTAATTGTGAGTATGACAGTACAGACCCACCAGGTCCACTCCCGAACACAAGCAAGCGCCTCTTTTACTACTCGGATGCACCCCTCATTTTTTTTACTCTAATCCACCCTGCTGATATCTGGGAACAACATCATTTTCAACGTATAGTCAATTAACGACAGAATTGCACAACTTTTTTTGAGTAGTAATTCGGAGGAGCAGGCTATAAACTGGGTTGTGCGGTCTCTGTAGCCCGTCTAACAACATGACCAGCCCAACCGTTTTTTCTTTGGGAAAATAGGTAGCCCAGTATTTCTTTTCGAAGAATACCCAAGCTAGGCCTATTTGTTTTCTCTGACTTACCGGGCTGCAAATCTTTCAAGACGAGGAGGGGTGCATTCCGGCCTGGCCAAAGAGTATGGTCAGTGTCTGTTAAAAGTAATATCAAAGGGGTTGAAAATTCCAAAAAAAATTATAGCAAATGGGATATTCTTTTTTTGTATTTGTTCTTCACTAATATTTTATACTCCCTCCGTCCCAAAATTCTTGTCTTAGATTAGTCTAGATACAGATGTATCTAATACCAAACATGACTTGATACATCCGTATTTAAACAAATATAAGACAAGAATTTTGGGACGGAGGGAGTATTTCATTGGATTTAACATGACATAGTACTAATTTATTTTTAAATTTGTTTTAGTATGGCTACTGATTTTTGGATTAAGAATATTTTGTTCCCCAGCAAAAAATTGTGAATTTTCAAAATTTCGCACATATTTAGTTAAATTTTTTTAACCCTGGTACTCACCAGAAAATGGGCAGCAATTCTAAAAATGGAAAATGGGCTGCAATAAATTCAATATGAATTAGGAAATGAGTAAAAATTATTTAAAATAGTAGCAAATGGGTTGTACACGCCACAGATTTCGAGGTTGACTTGTTTACACAAGGCTTTGTCAGTCAACACACGATTCTAGCAGCAGTGATTGTTGGATGTCCATCCAACGACCGACGTGCTTCTTCAATCTCTGATCTTCCTGCTCCAGCCGCCTAAACTAGCGCCGGCGGGACTGCCTGCTCCCTCCTCTTGTGGCCCGCTGTGATGCCATGCAGGCTTCACCGGCCCACCCTACTCCCTCCGCTGGCCTGGTCGCACACAATCAACTGCCTAAAAAAATGATTCCTCCCACTGACATCTGGGGCGCACCGGTTGGGAGGCTGACCTATGGGCCTGTCAACTTAGTCAACAAACGATTCTAGCAGCAGTAACCGTTGGATTTAAATCGAACGGTCTTGCTGCTTCTTCAATCGCTGCTCTTCTTGCACCAGCCGCCCAAACCAGCGTCAGTGAGTCTGCCTGCTCCTGCCTCCAGTGGCCAGTTGTGCTGCCGTTGAGGCCTCAGCGCCCCCTACTACTCCCACCGCTAGCCAGGCCCTGCGGTGACGACAGCCTCACACCGCAGCCGAACCAGTGAACCCTCGTACTCCTCTCCGCATGGGCATACACTATCGCGTATTCCTCGGCTCTGCGTCGTCCCCTTCCTAGGCCTTGCAGTCGTCCACCGCCCTGGTGCTCTCAGCACGGCATGGTCAACATGGTCAAGGAACGACTTCCATCAGACGTGGACTGTACCTGGAGAGGTTGACAGCTGGGTCCACAGCCACACACAAGGAAATGCCTCCTTATTACGTGCAAAATAATGATTCCTCCAACTGACATCTGGGACCCACCGGAAGGGCCTCTGTATTTCGTGAAAAAACGTTCCCCCCGCTGATAGGTCGGACCCACTAGCTATATCTTCGCACGTAAGGAAGTGCCTCCTTATTACGCATAAAAAAATGAATACTCCCCCTGCTATCTGGGACCCAACATAGTGGGAGGCTGACTTGTGGGCCTACTAAGTTGACGGGGACGGAGGGCTTTGTCAACTTAGTCAATATGAACGATTCTAGCTCCAGTGACCATACAATGTCCATCCAACAGCCATAGTGCTTCTTCAACCTCTGGTCTTCTTACTCCAGCCGCCCAAAGCAGCACCGGTCGTGCCGCCTGCTCCTGCCTCTCGTGGCCGGTTGTGCTACCGCAGAGGCCTCACCGCCCCTTACTACTCCCACCGCTGGCCAGGCCATCCCTCCACTCACCCACATCCCCTATTATTTTGTAGCGACGGCATCCTCATACCAAAGCCGAACCAGTGAACCCTCATACTCCTCTCCGTGTGGGAATCCACTATCGCGTCTTCCCCAGCTCCGCGTCGTAC
Source organism: Triticum aestivum (assembly GCF_018294505.1). Classification (NCBI taxonomy): domain Eukaryota; kingdom Viridiplantae; phylum Streptophyta; class Magnoliopsida; order Poales; family Poaceae; genus Triticum; species Triticum aestivum. Next base: position 621,876,485 of record NC_057801.1, read on the forward strand.
CCTTCCTAGGCATCACCGTCGTCCATCGCCCTGGTGCTCTCAGCGCGGCATGGTGAACGTGGTCAAGGAACGACTTCCATCGGAAGAGCACTGTACATGGAGAGGCTGACAGCTTGGTCCACGGGAAGTGCCTCCTTATTAATGATTCCCCCACTTGACAGCAGGGACCCATCGGACGGGCCACCGTATTTCGTGAAAAAAATGTTTCCCCCTGATTGCTAGGACCCATTAGCTACATCTTTGCACGCAAGGAAGTGCGTCCATATTACGGAAAAATGCTTCGCCCCCTGATTGCTGGGACCCACCAGCTACATCTTCACATGCAAGGAAGTTCCTGATAGTCGGGACCCACCTGGTCGAAGCGTACGTAGCATTGTCATTCTGGTCGCGAATGTGTACATACATACTTGTCGATCTAGACGCGCATGTGTTGTAGTAGAGGCGCGCACGTAGCATGTACACGTACGTACAACGGCCAGGGTGCAAGAAAGTAAATACGACCACGTACGTACATACGGGCGGGGTTTTGAACGCCTACTCATGCATGCGTATGGCTAGGGCTCGTGTACATGGCTGGGTCGGAACGGAGAAATTGTGTCGTCGTCGTGTTCATGGGGAGCCAACCGGTTGGGTCGGAACGGAATGCGTCACTGTGTTCATCGGGAGGGCTTGGACGGAATAGCCGATGGAAACGAGGCCTGGCATACCGCAAAACAGAGGAAACGGCCTTGTGTTCGACCGACCACAATCGAAACGGGATCCTATTCATCGGGAGGGGTTTGGCGTACCGCAAAACGAAGGAAACAGACTTCTGTTGGACTTCCTACAGTCGAAACGAGGTCCTGTTGATCGGGAGGGGTGTGGTGTACCACAAAACGGAGGAAACGGACTTGTGTCGGAGCGCTATGGTCAAAACGGGGGTCATGTTCATCGGGAGGGGTGTGGTGTACCGCAAAACGGGACTCCACAGGATACTGTTCATCTCCACCGTCGACCTCCTCCAGCCTCCACGGGCTACTGTTCATCCACCGTCGACCTCCTCCAGCCTCCACCTGCAACTATTCATCCAGAGGCTCTTGTTCATTCAGCCTCCACTGCGCGCTCCTCCACAGGCTACTGTTCAACCAACCCTCTCCACAGGTTCCTGTTCAACCACCCCTCCACGGGCTATTGTTCATCCATCCCTCCATCGGCTAATGTTCAACCAGCCCTCCACGGGGTTGTCCTGTTCATCCAGCCCTCCACGGGGTCCTGTTCATCCAGCCCCAACTGGCTCGATCGGGGTCCTATTCATCAAGAGGCAACACCATGGGGTCATGTTCATTGACCCCCATCGGGAACTGTTCATCCACCCCCCAACAATGCTCACTATTCATCAAGGGAAGGAGGCAGCAGGGTTCGATCGGCTTCAGTTAGCAGCAGTAGCGAAGGAATCACTCGGGTTCAGTAACGTAGCTAGTGCAATCGCTCGGGTTCAGTTAGATCACAACGTCTCTCTCGGGTTCAGTTAGAGTCCAAGGCCTCGCACACACACGCGTACGTGTATGAGAGAAACGTGCATCGCTCGGCCCCCGACCACCCGCCGTAACCGGGAACTCCTTGAAATTTTCCTCGCCCTCGCTTCTACCACAGTTTTTTTCCATCATGGACGCCCAAAGAATGTCATGCACCTGCATCTCCGGCCTGCCCAGGATGAAAACCCATTTTCTGTCATGATTTTTTTCGTAGAAGTAGGAGCCCACCACATCTATGATGATACCGGGTTTTGTCACAATTATCGTCATAGAAGTGTCATAAGTATGACCGAAAAAAATCCGTTCGTCCCAAAATATCACGGATGTGTCTTTTTTTGTAGTGTAGGGCTCCTGAAGAGCCTCTCAGCGTCGGCCTACCTTGCGGTGCGGCCCACACTGCTTCGACCATGCCACCCCGGGGCGGGGTGACTCCAAGCAACCTTCCCTGGGGCCGCACTGGGGCACCGGCCCTCGGTCATCAGGGCCCGATGGCGATCGAAGAAAATGGGAGCGTGAGGCAACCAGGCAGCGACTCGTGTGCGGCCAGCCCGGAGGCCTATGCATCCGTCGCAGTGGACCCGAGGTACGCGCCGGGAGAAGGCCCCAGCCTATCCCCCACGCCAGGCTGGGCGCTGGAGGCGCACAAATCTGAGGCTCTTCACGAGTCGCTGCAGGGATCCACCGACACCTTCGACAGCAATAACCACTTGGTATGTTACCGCCTTAGGAGCACTCCTGCGCTAACCATGGATCACATGTGAACCAGGGCGCAGCTACCGTCAGGGCTCCCAGGGCGGCAGCCCAGCCATAGGAACACGAAGGGCCTTGGGAGCGGCGTGGGGGGATCCCGGGGCCAGGGCCTCCCCATGCTGCATGGAGCAAGATGCTGCTCGGAGGTAGGTCCCCCGCCGAGGAGGGCGCCGGCGAGCCCTTCCCCCCGATGGAGGGCCTACGGTCGCCAAGGATGCCTCCAGCATCCCCCTTGCCCCTTGGTATCATCCCGGTTTCTGGTCTCCCCAACGGTGGTCAGGGGCGGCGCAGGGCGGGGTCCTCGTCGGGCCACATGAAGCAAGGCTCCGGCCTATGAAGCTCTCCGCTTGTGACACTCTCACGTAATAATGAGTGGGGCTGTACACGCCCTGGAGTCTCCTGAGTGCCGCCCTGGGGCCTCACGGGGGCTTCCGCCCACGTCCAAGTGGAAGCACCATTGTAGGATCGAAAGTATGTCTAGAGGGGGGGGGGTGATTAGACTACTTGACCAAATAAAAAACTAACATTTTCCTAATTTTTGTTCTTGGCAGATTTTAGAACTTAGCACAAGTCAAGCAATCACAATACAATTCAAGCAAGCATGTAATGAGTATATGAGCAGCGGAAAGTAAAGCATGCAACTTGCAAGAAAGTAAAGGGATGGGATTGGAGTGTGAAAACGCAATTGGAGACACAGATGTTTTTGTCGTGGTTCGGATAGGTGGTGCTATCATACATCCACGTTGATGGAGACTTCAACCCGCGAAGGGTAAAGGCTGCGCGAGTCCACGGAGGGCTCCACCCATGAAGGGTCCACGAAGAAGCAACCTTGTCTATCCCACCATGGCCATCAACCACGAAGGACTTGCCTCACTACGGTAGATCTTCACGAAGTAGGTGATCTCCTTGCCCTTACAAACTCCTTGGTTCAACTCCACAATCTTGTCGGAGGCTCCCAAGTGACACCTAACCAATCTAGGAGACACCACTCCCCTAAAGGTAATAGATGGTGTGTTGATGATGAACTCCTTGCTCTTGTGCTTCAAATGATAGTCTCCCCAACACTCAACTCTCTCTCATAGGATTGGATTTGTTGTAAAGATGATTTGAGTGGAAAGCAACTTGCGGAAGGCTAGAGATCAAGATTCATATGGTTGGATTGGAATATCTTGGTCTCAACACATGAGTACGTGGTTCTCTCTCAGAAAATGAGTAGTGGAAGTGTAGGCACGCTCTGATGGCTTTCCTCACAAATGAGGAGAGGGTGGAGGGGTATTTATAGCCTCCACACAAAATCTAACCGTTACACACAATATACCAAACTCGGTGGGACCAAATCATAAAACTCGGTCGGACCGATTCAGTACATTATGTGATCGTTAGGAATTTCGGTGGGACCAACATGTCAACTCGGTGGGACCGATATCATTAGGGTTAAGGCATAACGTAATCTCGGTTTGACCGATTACACAAACTCGGTGGGACCGACTTTGGTAATAAGCTAACCACAGAGTTAGTCAGGCAAAATCGGTGGGACGGATTCGCTCATCTCGGTGGGACCGAAACATTACGAAAGGGAAACAGAGAGTTTACATTGCAAACTCGGTGGGACCAATCGGTCATCTCAGTTGAACCGAAATGTTACGAAGAGAAACAGAGAGTTTGCAATTCCATCTTGGTGAGACCGTGATCCCTATCGGTTGGACCAAAGTGACTAGGGTTTCTGGCAGTGGCTATGTCAAATGAACTCGGTGGCGCCGGATGGATCAAATCGGTGGGGCCGAGTTTGACTTTTAGTTTGGGACAAATGTGGATATGAGAAAGTGGTTGAGGGCTTTGGAGCATATCATTAAGCATCATGAGAGCAAGCAAGCCATTAAGCAACACCTCATCCCCTTTTAATAGTATTGACTTTCCTATGGACTCAATGTGATCTTGGATCACTAAAAGTAAAATGTAGAGTCTTGAACTTTGAAGCTTGAGCCAATCCTTTGTCCTCAGCATTTTGAGGGGTCCACATTCCTAATCCATGCCATGCCAATCATTGAACTTTCCTAAAATATTTATCTTGAAATAGCATTAGTTCAATGAGCTATATGTTGTTAATTATTAACAAAACCACTCAGGGATAGTTGCACTTTCAATCTCCCCCTTTTTGGTAATTGATGACAACATATAGATCAAAGCTTCAACAAATGATGATAAGATTGAAATACATTGTCATTTGAGAAGTATGTGATAAGTAAGAGCTCCCCCTAAATTTGTGCATTATGTAAAATTTGCTTTGGACTGCAAATGTACAATTTGTTAGGATCATGGGTCACTCTTCCATGTCACATACATCTTGGTGGAGCGCTCAAAATGATAACAATAAAAAACATGCACTCATCACCAAGCAAAGTGAATGATCATATATGGAAATAAGAGATGATATCATTCAAGCACACATTAAAGTAGTGTATGATCAACCACATGATCATCCAAGTATCTCACAAAAGACATGCTGTAACAAATAGTCATACAATAAAGTTCAACCAAAATAAGTTCAAGAGAGACAAAAAGCAACACTCTCTCTCTCTCTCTCTCTCTCTCTCTCAGGCTATGATCTATACATATTTCTCTCCCTTTGGCAACAAGTTACCAAAAAGTTCAAATATGCATAGTGCTATGCGTCTCTCAGGCTTGGTCTCCATGAGGCGGTGTAGAGATGACTCCAAGGACGAAGGCTTTTGTTGAGGTAGCTGGAGCTGCTGGAGTGGGTGCTGGAGGTGGTACTGAAGCTGTGGCTGCTGGTGCAGATGTGGTAGCTCTAGTATCTGGTACTGGCACTACATCAGACCTCTGACCTCTTGTCACTCTTGTGAAAGAATATGTAGTAGCCTTGCCTTTCTTCTCCTCTACTTCCTCCTGGAGTTGCTCAACAACTGACTGAATCTCAGTTACTTTGACATCAAGATCATAGAATTTTTGCTCAATGATTCTTTCCAAACTCTCCTAATTTTGAGTCAGGGTGGCCAAGCCCTTCTCAATCCTCAAGGTGGATTGGATCAAAAATCCAAGTTGATCTTGTTTACTCTTTAAGAACACCCGAGATGCCTCTTCAGCACTTGGCATCTTTGCAACCTTGTCTTCCCTTGCCTTTTCTCTCTTCTCATGTGCTTGCACTGATGAAGGATCATTCTCATCCATGACCACAGTATTGTCTTCAAAATATGGCCTGAGGGGTAAGTGCTCCTTGTCCAACAAATAAGTGCTTATGCCCATCTTTGAGTTGATGAGCATCTGAATTTGTGGAGCATACCCACAAGACCTTTTCTGATCTGCAGCAGTCCTCTTGATAGTTTCTACAATCAGACTCATAACTTTGAACTTCTGAGGAACATCAAATATGTGTAGCAAGTTGATTGAATGTCCTCTTATCATCCTGTGATCTCTAGACTTGGGCAAAAGAGTATGCCTCAGGATGGTGTTGATTGTAGGCAGTCCTGACAATAAGTGCTTCACTGAACCAAACTTGTGAGTTTCCAGGTCTGCATCAAGAATTTCCTTGTACATACTTGCCATTGAGTCATGGTTTTTCTTCTTCTTGGAATACACATCCAAGTCATCCTCATGAGCTGCTGGGTCATTATCAACTTGGCACATTCATCAACAGTGGATTGATACCTTATACCCTCTGAAATCCATACAATCCTGCCATCTGGATAGAAGTGAGCAGTGGAGTAGAATTGCATGATCAGCTTGTCATTCCACTTAGTGAGCTTCTCGCCAACAAACTTGTCAACTCTGAAGTCCTTGAAGCTATCATATACACCTGAGAAGTGATCTTCATTTTCTATGATGTATGTCCAGTCAACCCATCTCATGTCAAAGACAATTGGCTTCTTGTCAAGCAGAATAGTCTCATAGAAATCTTGTTGTTCTTTGGTGTGGAACCTGTAATCCGCAGCAGTTCTCCTTCTCACAGCATAGGGGTCATTCTTCCTCCAAAGTCTCAGACCTGCATCCTTCCTGATGCTCATGTCCTCTGCCACTGGATGTGTGTCATTGTGGTCTGGGATCTTTGGTTTGAGCTTTTGATACGTCTCCAACGTATCTATAATTTATGAAGCATTCATGCTATTTCATTATATGTTTTGAATGATTATGGGCTTTATTATACACTTTTATATTACTTTTGGGACTAACCTACTAACGGGAGGCCCAACCCATATTGCTGTTTTCTTGCCTATTTTAGTGTTTCAAAGAAAAGGGATATCAAACGGAGTCCAAACGGAATGAAACCTTCGGGAATGTGATTTTTGGAACGAACATGATCCGGGAGACTTGGAGTACAAGCCAGGGAAGCTTCGAGGAGGCCAGGAGATAGGAAGGCGCCCCCCCTACTGGGCACGCCCCCTGTCTCGTGGGCCCCTCGAGCGCTCCCCGACCGACTTCTTTCACCTATATAATCCCATATACACTAAAACATTGAAGAAGATAGATAGATCGGGAGTTCCGCCACCGCAAGCCTCTGTAGCCACCAAAAACCAATCGGGACCCTATTCCGGCACCTTGCCGGAGTGGGGACCCCTCACCGGTGGCCATCTTCATCATCCCGGCGCTCTCCATGACAAGGAGGGAGTAGTTCACCCTCGGGGCTGAGGGTATGTACCAATAGCTATGTGTTTGATCTCTCTCTCTCTCTCTCTCATGTTCTTGAGGTGATACGATCTTGATGTATCGCGAGCTTTGCTATTATAGTTGGATCTTATGATGTTTCTCCCCCCTCTACTCTCTTGTAATGGATTGAGTTTTCCCTTTGAAGTTATCTTATCAGATTGAGTTTTTAAGGATTTGAGAACACTTGATGTATGTCTTGCCGTGCTTATCTGTGGTGACAATGGGATATCACGTGATCCACTTGATGTATGTTTTGGTGATCAACTTGCGGGTTCCGCCCATGAACCTATGCATAGGGGTTGGCACATGTTTTTCGTCTTGACTCTCCGGTAGAAACTTTGGGGCACTCTTTGAAGTACTTTGTGTTGGTTGAATAGATGAATCTGAGATTGTGTGATGCATATCATCCACGTCTACGAGCATAGCATAGCAGTATAAGCATAACGTGGAAGTAACTCGCAAAGGTTTGATAATGAACAGGGCAATAGGTTTTACCTCATCAACTATTTCCCAATACCCACATGTTATCAACTCCTAACCATGCAATGTTTGAGGGTGAAACAAATGCATAAAAACTGGGTATGAAAGGGATATGATCAAAGTGTGAACTTGCCTGTACGGTTGATGAAGATGATTCGCACTCATAACTCCTAATAGTTCTACTCGTCACACTCCGGTCAATCTATCGCGAGCAAGCAATTGCATACATAAGCACTCATTCAAAAGAATCGAAGAGAAGATCTCGGAAAACTTTGAAAACAAACAATTTAATCTTTCCCCATAAAACTATTTCTAATAATACCAAAATTAAGTGAATTTGGCCTTATCAGAAAGTTTAGTTCAAGAGCTTCAATTTGCAAAAAGAATCAACCCAAACAGAGTTATAAAACTCAACAAACAGACGAAACAAGATCGATTACTAATCTGAACTAAACTCAAATTTTAAATTGTCAAAAACATGTTCAAGTTGGTTTACAAGACAAAGAGGATCATTACGAAGATTTAGGCGTTGGTTTCATCGAAAACGGAGGTACGGATAAAAAGATATGATCAAAAGAAATTTGAGTATGAATCTGAAGAAATTTTGCAAATTCGAAAATTTCAAAAGGTTGTTGGGATAGGTTCACTGGATAGGTGGAATCAAGACGAAAATGTAGACGCTGGTTTCATCTAATTTGGATGAACGAGTAAAAAGTTATGGCTATTTGAAAAATTAGGGCCAAGCTGTTTTATGGAAGAAAATGGGATATGCTTAAAAGAATTATAGTCCAAAATGTAAATATAGGGACTAATTTATAAATCTAATTATTTTACCGTACTAGTTTAGAATAAGAGAGTAACTATATAGAAAAATATGAAGAAAGATATCTTTATAAGGTAGGGAAAAGACGACTTCAGAGAGAGGAGACGACTTCCAGAATTTCCGTCGGAGAGGAGAAATATATATTTTTAGTGATCCTAGTCAAATCAAAATATTGATTTAAGCCGAATCAGATGATTTTTGGAGGCCCTATGAATCTATATTTATAGATGGAAAAGAGGTTTAGGTGTCAAAGGCTAGGCAATGTGGGACTAAACATAGACAAAAAATAAATGAAACAAAGGAGAAAAGCTCGCATGGGAGCCTTCGGCCGCCGCGCGCGTACATGGGCTGCAGTTTTTTATTTTGAAGTCTATTTTTTTTCGAAATTTGTTTCATAAAAAAGCTAAACATTAATGAAAAGAAAGAAAACAAAAGAAAAACGGGCCGACCTGCTGCTACTATGCTACGCTGGGGGGCGACAGTTAATTGCCTGCGCAAGTGCAGTTTTTTTAATAGAAACAGAAAAGGAAATACTGAATAACAAAAATAAAATAAAATATTATATAGGCATATTATATAGCTAAATTTTTAGAAAAAAAAATTCTACTACATGAACATTTTTATAGCATCAAATAAAATATACAAAAAATTCATATAAAACAAAGAGTGCTACTGGTCCAATAAAATCCAATAGAAATCATTTTAAAAATACCAAAATGATTTCAAATTTATTTCTCTCAAATTTTCTGTTGTAGGGAATCATGTTACCCTGTTTTCCACATATATTTGTTTGGTGAAAAATAATTTGAATAAAACTCAAATAACTCCAAATTGAAAATAATTTCGAAGGGACTTTAAATTTGATTTCTTTGAAACTCCCAACTCATATTTCATATGGTTTGAAGAAGTCATTTTATCTTCTCTCATGAAAATCATTGAATTGCTTAAAGTTTCTGAATTTGAAATATTTCCAAATAAACTTCAAATATTTTCGAAATCCTTTTCATTTATTTAAATGGAAGAAGTACTTTCATCTTCTCTCCAGGGTTTTGTGTTGAAATGAATTTGAAATCCGGGAGATTAGAAAGCAAAGGTGAAAGTTTGGGAAAGTCCTTTTATTCCCTCTCATTTAACTTTCAAAAGCTTTAAATTTCACTCACCTTCAGTCAATCAATCACACAACAATCAAACAAACAATCAATCTATCTATTTAATATAACATTCCAAAATTTTGAATTTTGGGATGTTACATCCACAATCTTGTCGGAGGCTCCCAAGTGACACCTAACCAATCTAGGAGACACCACTCTCCAAAAGGTAATAGATGGTGTGTTGATGATGAACTCCTTGCTCTTGTGCTTCAAATGATAGTCTCCCCAACAGTCAACTCTCTCCCATAGGATTGGATTTGGTGGAAAGATGATTTGAGTGGAAAGCAACTTGGGGAAGGCTAGAGATCAAGATTCTTATGGTTGGGTTGGAATATCTTGGTCTCAACACATGAGTAGGTGGTTGTCTCTCAGAAAATGAATAGTGGAAGTGTAGGCACATTCTGATGGCTTTCCTCAGAAATTAGGAGAGGGTGGAGGGGTATTTATAGCCTCCACACAAAATCTAACCATTACACACAATATACAAAACTCAGTGGGACCAAATCATAAAACTCAGTCAGACCGATTCAGTACATTATGTGACCGTTAGGAATTTCGGTGGGACCGACATGTCAACTCGGTGGGACCAATATCATTAGGGTTAGGGCATAACGTAATCTCGGTTTGACCGATTACACAAACTCGGTGGGACCGACTTTGGTAATAAGCTAACTAGAGAGTTGGTCAGGCAAACTCGGTGGGACCATTCGCTCATCTCGGTGGGACCGAAACGTTACGAAAAGGAAACAGAGAGTTTACATTGCGAACTCGGTGGGACCGATCGCTCATCTCGGTTGGACCAAAATGTTACGAAGGGAAACAGAGAGTTTGCAATCCCATCTCGGTGAGACCGAGATCCCTATCGGTTGGACCGAAGTGACTAGGGTTTCTGGTAGTGGCTATGTCAAATGAACTCGGTGGCGCCGGATGGATCAAATCGGTGGGGCCGAGTTTGACTTTTGGTTTGGGACATATATGGATATGAGAAAGTGGTTGAGGGCTTTGGAGCATATCATTAAGCATCATGAGAGCAAGCAAGCCATTAAGCTATACCTCATCCCCTTTTAATAGTATTGGATTTCCTATGGACTCAATGCAATCTTGGATCACTAAAAGTAAAATATAGTCTTGAACTTTGAAGCTTGAGCCAATCCTTTGTCCTTAGCATTTTTAGGGGTCCACATTCCTAATCCATGCCATGCCAATCATTGAACTTTCCTGAAATATTTATCTTGAAATAGCATTAGTTCAATGAGCTATATGTTGTTAATCATTACCAAAACCACCCAGGGATAGTTGCACTTTCAACCATGCTTCGCACTGGCCGTCGACACTATCCCCCAATTATTATGCCCACGCCCAGTGGAAGCACTTAGCTCCGCGCTGGTGAGAAGACCTGAAGACTAGCTAGGTGCCGGAAGCGGCCGATTGCTTTCGCCTCTCTCCCTGTACCCAATTCGCTGGCTTTTTGGAATGAACTTGGCTCTTGTGCGTTTACCAAAAGAAAAATGGGGGGAGTTTTCTTGTCTTGTGTCAATCTCTCATTTTCAGGCTTTGCGTTTTTGAGCTGGGCTCGTGCCTTCTGTCCCTCCCATGAGCACCTCGCGAGCGGGGGCTGGGTGCGGTGCGCGCACGTCAAGCATGATCAAGTTGGCCTCAAGCCTGCAAGGGCTCCCCCGAGGACCGGGGATGCGGCCACCACGCGCGCACCTAGCCATGGTCCAGCAGTTGGTCCCTCGTGAAGCACTCCAAGACAAGTCAGTAGGCTCCTCGGGAGGGCCATACCCTCACGAGCCCACGGCAGGCTCGCCTCGAGAGGACAAGTGTTGTTGCAGCATCAGGGCTCACACGAGACCCGCAGAACCAAAGATAAGTCATAACAACCATCCTGCGTGAGGTTGTGAACCTGAGGGGTCGCACCGCAGTCGCTACTTCAAAGGCATTTCATAATTATACATTTTAAGGGGCTCCACCTTTCAAAATGCTCTCACGAGGAAGCGTTCAAGTTTGTTCATACAGGTCAAGGCAAAAAGAAGTGCGGGCCTATCTGGGTGCACCCTCTTCGTCACCTTCATCCGCGCCGCTCGCGCTGCCTGAGTCGTCACGGCCATCTTCTTCATCACCGTCGCCTGTGCCACCTGCTCCAGCCGCAAGCGCGACCGTGTCATCCTCAGAAGCAAACTCTTTCAGCAGAGCATCCACATGGTCATCCACCCACCTGGCAATTCTGTCGTGAGTGGATGCGGGCACGGGGGCTAGCACAACATCAAAGTCAAAGTGGGAATTGCGGCTGAGGAGGTTGCTGAAGACACGCGAGAACGCGCGCCCAAGAAGGCCCTGGCTCCTCTCCTCAACAATCTTGCATGCCTTCGTGGCCTGATCGTCCGGGCCGGTCATGATGTCGATGAAGTTGAGTTGGCTGGCATAGTCGTTCTCGTGTAGATGAGGAGCACTCTCGTCACAGATGGTGCCCAAGGCGCGGTTGGCTCTGGCTCGGAGATCCTGGAGCATCGAGCCATGCTCGCGTTGCAGCGTCAGGCGATGGTTCGCTTCATTCGCAGCCCTTTCTGCGAGGGATGCGGTGTCCTTGACTTGCTGCTGAAGGGAGGATAACTCCGCACGGGCAGAGGTCAAGGCGGATTCGGAAGAAGTTAGAGCCTCCTTGGCGGCATTCTCATGCTGTTCCATAGATTCCAGCTTCGCCTTCAGGCCTGAGGTCCTGCCCTCAAGCTCGGCCTTGAGCAGCTCCCGGTCCAGGCGGTGCCCTTCAGCCAGGTCCGCGCGCGCCTTCTCCACCTTCTCCTCCACCTCTAGCTGGACCCAGGATTCTCGGGCAGTGACGACATCCTCGGCCGCAGCAACCTAGCGCTCCCTCACTTCCAACCTCTCCGACGTCAGGTGCTACCTCTTGAGCATGCGTTGGTTTTCCCTTGAAGAGGAAAGGGTGATGCAGCAAAGTAGCGTAAGTATTTCCCTCAGTTTTGAGAACCAAGTTATCAATCCAGTAGCAGACGACACACAAGTCACCTAGTACCTGCACAAACAATCAAGAACCTTGCAACCAACGCGATAAAGGGGTTGTCAATCCCTTCATGGTCACTCGCAAAAGTGAGATCAGATAGAGATATTAAAGTAAATATTTTTGGTATTTTTGTTGTATAGATTGGAAAGTAAAGATTGCAAAATAGTAAACAAGATGTGATATAAATAAAAGAGATGTAATACAATAGAAAAGAGACCCCGGGGCCATAGGTTTCACTAGTGGCTTCTCTCAAGATAGCATAAATTACGGTGGGTGAACAAATTACTGTCGAGCAATTGATAGAAGAGCGCATAATTATGAAGATACCTAAGGCAATGATCATGAACATATGCATCACGTCTGTGTCAAGTAGACCGCAAAAATTCTGCATCTACTACTATTACTCCACATCGACCGCTATCCAGCATGCATCTAGAGTATTAAGTTCATAAAAACGGAGTAACGCATTAAGCAAGATGACATGATGTAGAGGGATAAACTCAAGCAATATGATATAAACCCAATCTTTTTAGCCTCGATGGCAACAATACAATATGTGCCTTGCTGCCGATACTGTCACTGGGAAAGGACACCCAAGATTGAACCCAAAGCTAAGCACTTCTCCCATTGCAAGAAAGATCAATCTAGTAGGCCAAACTAAACCGATAATTCGAAGAGACTTGCAAAGATATCAAATCATGCATATAAGAATTCAGAGAAGAACCAAATAATATTCATAGATAATCTTGTTCAGAAATCCACAATTCGTTGGATCTCGGCAAACACACCGCAAAAGAATTACAACGAATAGATCTCCAAGAACATCGAGGAGAACTTTGTATTGAGAATCAAAGAGAGAGAAGAAGCCATCTAGCTAATAACTATGGACCCAAAGGTCTGTGGTAAACTACTCACGCTTCATCGGAGAGGCAATGGTGTTGATGTAGAAGCCCTCCATGATCGATTACCCCTTCGGCAGATCGCCGTAAAAGGCCCCAAGATGGGATCTCACGGGTACAGAAGGTTGTGGCGGTGGAAAGTGGTTTCGTGGCTCCCCCTCATGTTTCTAGGGTATACGAGTATATACAGGAGAAAGAGGTACGTCGGTGGATCTACGAGGAGCCCACAAGGGTGGGGAGCGCGCCTACCCCACTGGGCACACCCTCCTGCCTCGTGGACTCCTCGTAGAGTCCCAGACTTCAACTCCAAGTTTTCTGGATTGCTTTCAGTCCAAGAAAAATCATCGGCGAAGGTTTCATTCCGTTTGGACTTCGTTTGGTATTCCTTTTATGTAAAACTCTAAAATAGGCAAAAAAACAGAAACTGGCACTGGGCCTCCGGTTAATAGGTTAGTCCCAAAAATAATATAAAAGAGCATATTAAAGCCCATTAAACATCCAAAACAGATAATATAATAGCATGGAACAATCAAAAATTATGTATACGTTGGAGACGTATCAAGCATCCCCAAGCATAATTCCTGCTCGTTCTTGAGTAGGTAAATGATAAAAACAGAATTTTTGATGTGGAATGCTACATAACGTATTTATCAATGTAATTTATTGTGACATGAATGTTCAGATCCCAAAGATTCAAGACAAAAGTTTAATATTGACATAAAAATAATAATACTTCAAGCATACTAACAAAGCAATCATGTCTTCTCAAAATAACATGGCCAAAGAAAGTTGTCCCTGCAAAATCATATAGTCTTGGTATGCTCTATCTTCATCACACAAAGTATTTAATCATGCACAACCCCGGTTTCAGCCAATCAATTGTTTCATACTTTAGTATTTTCAAACTTTTTCAATCTTCACGCAATACATGAGCATGAGCCATGGATATAGCACTATATGTGGAATAGAATGGTGGTTGTGGAGAAGACAAAAAGGGAGAAGATAGTCTCACATCAACTAGGCATATCAACGGGCTATGGAGATGCCCATCAATAGATATCAATGTGAGTGAGTAGGGATTGCCATGCAACGGATGCACTAGAGCTATAAGTTTATGAAAGCTCAACAAAAGAAACTAAGTGGGTGTGCAACCAACTTGCTTTCTCACGAAGACCTAGGGCACTTTTGAGGAAGCCCATCATTGGAATATACAAGCCAAGTTCTATAATGAAAAATTCCCACTAGTATGAAAGTGACAACATAGGAGACTCTCTATCATGAAGATCATGGTGCTACTTTGAAGCACAAGTGTGGTAAAAGGATAGTAGCATTGCCCCTTCTCTCATTTTTTTATTTGGGCCTTTTCTCTTTTTATGGCCTCTTTTTTTTCTCTTTTTTTATTTAGTCCAGAGTCTCATCCTGACTTGTGGGGGAATCATAGTCTCCATCATCCTTTCCTCACTAGGACAATGCTCTCAAAATGAAGATCATCACACTTTTATTTACTTACAACTCAAGAATTACAACTCGATACTTAGAACAAAATATGACTCTATGTGAATGCCTCCGGCGGTGTACCGGGATGTGCAATAATTCAAGAGCGACATGTATGAAAAATTATGAATGGTGGCTTTGCCACAAAGACGATGTCAACTACATGATCATGCAAGGCAATATGTCAATGACAGAGCATCATAATAAATGGAATGGTGGATAGTTGAATGGCAATATATCTCAGAATGGCTTTGGAAATGCCATAATAGGTAGGTATGGTGGCTGTTTTGAGGAAGGTATATGGTGGGTGTATGGTACCGACGAGAATTGTGCGATACTAGAGAGGCTAGCAAAGGTGGAAGGGTGAGAGTGCGTATAATCCATGGACTCAACATTAGTCATAAAGAACTCGCCTACTTATTGCAAAAATCTACAAGTTATCAAAACAAAGTACTACATGCATTCTCCTAGGGGAAGGGTTGGTAGGAGTTAACCATCGTGCGATACCGACCTCCACACATAAGTAAGGTAATCAATAAATAAATCATGCTCCAACTTCATCACATAAGGGTTCACCATACGTGCATGCTACGGGAATCACAAACTTTAGCACAAGTATCTCTCAAATTCACAACTAATCTACTAGCATATCTCTAATATCACCATCTTCATATCTCAAAACAATCATAAAGAATCAAACTTCTCATAGTATTCAATGCACTTTATATGAAAGTTTTATTATCCCCATCTTGGATGCCCATCATATTAGGACTAATTTTATAACCAAAGCAAATTACCATGCTGTTCTAAAAGACTCTAAAAATAATATAAGTGAAGCATGAGAGGTCAATAATTTCTATAAAATAAAACCACCACTGTGCTCTAAAAAAGATATAAGTGAAGCACTAGAGCAATATTGTCTAGCTCAAAAGATATAAGTGAAGCGTATAGAGTATTCTAATAAATTCCGATTCATGTGTGTTTCTCCCAAAAGGTGTGTACAAAAAGTATGATTGTGGTAAACTAAAAAGCAAAGATTCAAATTATACAAGACTCTCCAAGCAAAACACATATCATGTGGTGAATAAAAAAATAGCCTCAAGTAAACTTACCGATAGACGAAGACAAAAGTGGGGATGCCTTCCGGGGCATCCCCAATCTTCGAATTTTGGTTGTCCTTGAATTGCCTTTTTGGAAATGATCAAATTATTGCCGAGCAATTGATTGAAGAGCGCATAATTATGAAGATATCTAAGGCAATGATCATGAACATGGGCATCATGTCCGTGTCAAGTAGACCGGAACGATTCTGCATCTACTACTATTACTCCACACATCGACCGCTATCCAGCATGCATCTAGAGTATTAAGTTCATAAGAACGGAGTAACGGATTAAGCAAGATGACATGATGTAGAGGGATAAACTTGCCGCGCCCAATATCCGACCCTATCCAAAAGGAACTCGAAGGTCCCACCAAGGATAGACCCGCATATTGAAACGCTTTTGCAAGGTGGATATCATTACATCAACATTACATAATAGATGGGGATACATACAAGAGGCATACATTGCCGCATGAATACAACATTACAATACATAAGATCATCATCCGACTACGGGTGAAACACAAACAGAAACTCAAACGACATCCACCCTGCTAGCCCAGGCTGCCGACCTGGAACCTATCCCCTGATCGAAGAAGCAGAAGAAGAACTCAACGCAAAGGAAGCATCGCTCTCATGTCATGATCATCGCATAACCTGTACCTGCAACTGTTGTTGTAGTAATCTGTGAGCCACGAGGACTCAGCAATCGCATTACCATGGGTATCAAGACTAGCAAAGCTTAAAGGGAAAGGAAGGGGTAAAGTGGTGAGGTTGCAGCAGCGACTAAGCATATATGGTGGCTAACATACGCAAATAAGAGCGAGAAGAGAGCAAGCAGAATGGTCGTCAACTAGTAATGATCAAGAAGTGATCCTGAACTCCTACTTACGTCAAACATAACCCAGAAACCGTGTTCACTTCCCGGTCTCCGCCGAGAAGAGACCATCACGGCTACACACGCGGTTAACGCGTTTTAATTCGGATCTGGTGTCAAGTTATCTAAACCGGACATTAACAAATTCACATCTGCCTATAACCACAGGCACGACTTTCGAAAGATTATACCCTGCAGGGGTGTCCCAACTTAGCCCATGACAAGCTCTCGCGATCAACGAAGGAATAGACCTTCTCCCAGGAAGACCCGATCAGACTAGGAATCCCGGTTTAGAAGACATTTCAACAATGGTAAAACAAGACCAGCAAGACCGCCCGATGCGCTGACAATCCCGATAGGAGCTGCACATATCTCGTTCTCAGGGCAACACCGGATAAGCAAAGCATACAGGAATCGACGTAACCCAAGTTGCCAAGGGATGGCCCCGCACGGTGCTCTACTTTGGACCAACAGTTAGACAAGCACTGGCCCGGGGGGGCTATAATAAAGATGACCCTCGAGAGAGCGACTCCCAAGGGAAAAGTAGGTGGTGGTGAGGCAAATGGTAAAACCAAGGTTGGGCCTTGCCGGAGGAGTTTTATTCAAAGCAAACTGTCGAGGGGGTCCCATAAATCACCCGACCGCATAAGGAACACAAAATCCGGGAACATAACACCGGTATGACGGAAACTAGGGCGGCAAGAGTATAACAAAACACCAGGCAAAAGGCTGAGTCTTCCACCCTTTACCAAGTATATAGATGCATTAATAATATAAGAGATATTGTGATATCCCAACCAAAATCCTGTCCACCATGGAGCAATCTTCAACTTCACCTGCAACTAGCAATGCTATAAGAGGGGCTGAGCAAAAGCGGTAACATAGCCAATCAATGGTTTGCATAGGAAAGGTGTCAAAGGTTAGAGGTTCATGGCAATATAGGATGGCTTGATAAACAGGTGATAGGTAGCGCAGCATAGCGATAGAACGAAGCAACTAGCATAGCAATGATAGTAGTGAGATCCAGGGTAGCGGTCATCTTGCCTGAAATCCCACAAGGAAGAAGAACGAGTCCATGAAGAAGACGAACGGATGAGGCCGAGCCAAGCGTAGACGAACGAATCCTCACGATCGCAATGAAACGGGAACTATCGAGAAGAAGCACACAACATAGTAAACACACCACACATGAACAAGGCATGATGCACAACAAGCATGATGCATGACAAAACTACATGAAGTTACTCATGGCAAGAGATGATGCAAACAAGAGCAACACATCAAGGCAAGTTCAAATGAGGCCGGGAACAACATATAACAATTCTGGTAAGTCCTCATATGCAAATTTCGAAGTTGGTCCAGATCTGAATACAACTTATGTTCAAGTTGTTAAACAGCAAGTTAAGATGCACCCAGATGATCTACACGAGATTCTAGTCAAGTTACATATAAAGTTCATTTAGTTCGGAGCTACGGCCTAGAAGATATGAGCAAAACAAGTTAAACATGGCATTGATGCGAAATGCACCCAAACATCAAGCAAACACCTCAAAACAAGAATTCAACATGATAATATGAAACTACATGCAAAATCAAGCAAGTTTCATATAGAGCACACTCAAAACGGAGCAACGGTTCAACACACACACATTATACAAGTTATAGCAACAATCTGTCCAAAACAGCAACTAGGCATATTGCAAGCATCAAAAAAATAAGCTACAGCATCTCAACATGAAAACAAAAGACATGGACATGATGTACAGGTAAAGCACAACAAAACATGAACACTGAGCTATCTCTAGAAATCACTAGAACATGCTCAAACACACATGGTAAGATTGCAAGTTATAACAATTTCAGACTTTCCAGAAAATAACACCACGATGCAACGTTTAGAGCTATCAAACAACATGTTACAGGAACTTATCATGGCAAACAAAGGCATGGCATGAATCTACTAAATGCATATATCAAAAGTCCCTTACTGACCAAGAGCCAAAAAGGATCAGAAGATATGATGGCACCCATGTAAACATGGCAAGTTATATTACAGATTCAAACATGGCAGGAACAGAATTATGAAGGCATGTACATGAGCTTGTACCACTCACTACAGAGCAATACATGGCATGGCAAGGCACCCAACAGTAAGAATACATATTTGTGAAGCTAAGCATGGCAAGAGCAAGGTCATAGGGTGCATGGATCACTAGCAAAACACACGGTAACAACTGAACTTAATGTAAACAGGCTGGCAGCAACATTATGGAGCAACTTTGGAGCAAGGAAAAACTAGCTACAACAAGCTATAAATGCTACCAGGGGCATGGATGGTTAGAGAATGACATGTAAAACAAAACATGTTTATAGAACATCTCCAGATTATGCATAGAATGATTAGTAGCAACATGTTTATATAGCATCACGAAATAACAGATTCAGCCTAGCAAAACAGCAACATCATGTACCCTACTTAACAAGCTCGATTCACTCACCACAAGTCATTGCATGACAAGATAAGCATAGCACCATCAAGAAGACATGTTTGTGAAACAAACCAAGGCAAGAACAAGTTCATAGCATGCAAGGATCAACTACAACAAGCTTGGCCAAATTGAATAACACGTAAATAATCTGCCAGGAAACATTTTGAAGCAAAAGTAGAGCACGAAAATGACATGCTGCACTACTCCATAATTGCAACAAAGGGCATGAATGGATAGACAATAACCATATGTTCAAAATACCCTTACTAAAGTATCTCAAAATATGCATGGATCTCTCTGTAGCATCAAGTTTACATGGCATCAAAATAACAGCAGAACAGGGGCTAAAACAGCAACATCACGATGCCTAGTTTGCATGCTTGTGCTAGTCACCACATTTATCACAAAAATGCATGGCATACACCACTGTAAAGAAGAGATAGCATAGATGAAATCACATGTAGACATAAACCTCATAGTATGCACACATCAATCATGGCAAAAATGACAAAAGAGCTCGTTCTGATAACAGACAGCAGAAAACATCATGAAGCACTCTTACAACGATGATTCAGGCATCTAGATGACCTCAAATGAATATGATGCAATGGAATGAAATGATGTACTCGTCGAGGCGAACAATTTGACATATTACACGCATGAAATGGAGCTACGGATGCAGAGATACGGCATGACGAACATGGCATGAAAATTACACAGATCTGGGACTTAGTGGAATTACACCTCCGGGCGAAGTCAACCCGGGACGGAGGGGTCCGGGACGGCGTGGTACAGGACGGGATGAGGGCGTTTGGTTCGGATCCTGGTGGATCTCGTCCCACCTGGACGGATCTGACCGGATCCGAACTCCGGTGAGGGCGGCGACCTCCGGCGAGGTCTTGGCGGCGCGGGGAGGCACGGGAGGCGGCGACGGACGACGGGAACCGGCGAGGCAGCATGGAAGCCGAGGACCGGTGGGGTCACGGGCGCGGCGAGGCAAAGGGAGGGGCTGGCCCGGCCTGTGGGCGGAGGAGGCCGGGGGCAGCGCCGGTGGCTGGAGGCGGGGCGCGACGAGGTCCGGCCCGCAGCGGAGCTTGGCGAGCTCGGCCATGGCGGCGGGGAGCACCACGCGAGCGAGGGCGGCGGCGGAGCTTCTCCACGGAGGCGCGGCGACGGGCGGC